>NC_057800.1:270678566-270813725 GCF_018294505.1 Triticum aestivum | reverse complement strand
CCCCACTCCCCCACCCATGTCGCCCCCTCCCCCTCCCCCGATCTGGATCGGGGCATCACCCGTCGCCACCGCCCGAGGACCCTGCCGGAGGCCACCTCGCTGGAGCCACCCCGCCGGATTGCCGCTCACCTCCCCGTTGCCCGGTCGTCAACCGTCCTCCTCCTCAAACCCCACTGCCTAGACCCCATGGCCCCGTGGTGAGGCCCCGGCATCTCCTCCTACTCCCCTGCCGGCAACGACACCCCACGCCCAACGCCGCCTCTGTCGCCGCGCTGACCGTTCTTGTAGCCGCGCCCTCTCCTCGACGCGCCCGTAGCGCGCCCTGCGGCCGCCGCCCATGCGTCCCGTGGCCCCTGTGAGGGAGTCCTGGACTAAGGGGTCCTCGAGCGTCCAACGTATTGGACATGGGCCGGACTGATGGCTATGAAGATAAACATACCGAAGACTCTACCCGTGTACGGATAGGACTCTCCTTGACGTGGAAGGCAAGCTTGGCGTCCGAATATGAAGATTCCTTTCTCTATAACCGACCTTATGTAGCCCTAGATCCCTCCGGTGTCTATATAAACTGGAGGGCTAGGTCCATGGACAGATATCCTCATAATCATAGTCAGACAGGCTAGACTTTTAGGGTTTAGCCATTATGATCTCGTGGTAGATCTACTCTTGTAATACTCATATTCATCAAGATCAATCAAGCAGGAAGTAGGGTATTACCTCCATAGAGAGGGCCTGGACCTAGGTAAAGATTGTGTCCCCTGTTTCCTATTACCATCAACCTTAGACGCACAGTTTGGGACCCCCTACCCGAGATCCGCCGGTTTTGACACCGACATTGGTGCTTTCATTGAGAGTTCCACCATGCTGTCATCAAAAGGCTTGATGGCTCCTTCAATCATCTACAACAATGCTGCCCAAGGGGAAACCTTCCTCCCGGGACAGATCTTTGTATTCAGCGGCTTCACACTGCGGGCCAAATCGCTTGGCCATCTGGAGCAGATCGAAAGTTACGCCCCTGGCCATCAGGTCAGAGTTGGAAGCTTGAACTACATCATGGATATCCGTGGAGACTTGATCTTCGACGGATTCGAGACCATGACAGCCGCTCCCTGCCACCACGATGAACATGACATAAATCTGTCATCGGACCATACCCGGGAGATAGTACCTGTAGCTGCTCTGGCCCTAGATCCGAAGCAGATCGCACCATCCGAAGATGGGAAGCTCAATCCCGCCACGGAAGCCGCAGACTCAGTGGCGTTGGAGCCGCACAGAGACCTAACTTCAAGTGACATCTGTGTCACCGGAACCATGGACTTGTCTCCGGCTACAGGTTCCGGACCTTGTGTGTCCGCGTATGTCGAGCTTGATCGGTCATCGATCGTCGAATTCAGCTCCGCGGACATCTTCCGACACTCACCTTTGGGCGATGTGCTAAACTCACTAAAAAATCTATCCCTGGCGGGGGACTCTCAGCCGAATTATATCTAGTTCGGACTGGAGGCTGATGACGGAGAATTTTCTTTCCCCCCACCGCCCACTTCATAGCCACTGTCGAGGACCTAACCGTCATGCTCGATTACGGCTCCGAAGACATCGACGGTATGAACGATGATGCAGGAGAAGAGGAGGCCCAAAACCCGCTGTTCACCGGACGATGGACGGCCACCTCCTCATATGACGTATACATGGTGGATGCACCAAAAGAAAATAGCGGCGATGACAAAGAGAAGCTAGTTGAGGATGAACCTCCTAAGACAGAACCAAAGCGCCGGCGTCAGCGACACTGCTCTAAATCACACCACAGCAAAGACAGCAACACCGGCACGGGAGACGATAACACTCCGGACAGTGCCGAAGACAGAGAAGATCCCGATGAACGATCTGCCAAATAGGACGATCGGGAAAACTGGCAAGTTAGCCCTGACGAACAGGCCATAAATGACGACTCCGAGGAAAATAACTATCTTCCACTCTCCGAGGATGAGGCGAGCCTCGACAACAAGGATTTTATCGTGCCTGAGGAATCTCAGGAGCAGGAGCGCTTTAAGCGCCGGCTAATAGCCACTGCAAGGAGCCTGGAAAAGAAGCAGCAGCAGCTTCAAGCTGACCAAGATCTGCTCAACGATAGATGGACTGATGTCCTAGCACCCGAAGAATACAGCCTCAAGCGCCCAGCCGAAACTTACCCGAAGCGCAAATTGCTACCTTAGTTTGATGATGAGGCGCAGGAGCCCATACCATCATCGCACAATGCGGCTAACCGACCACCACGCGGTCGGGACAAAGTGGCAACTCAAGCCGAACACCAGCCTGCCCCACCTTACCGTAAAGGCAGAGATACAATAGCGCGTGGTTCTACACACGGCCTGCGGCAGGACCTGTACAATAGAGCAGGACATACCAAATCGATCTACAGATCGCGAGGACGTGCCCCGACACGTGACGATGGCTATCTATTCGGACGTGACAAGCCTAGTCACACCCGGGCCGAAAACCGCAGACGGACCCCATCGGAGCTACGTTGCAATGTGGCCCAATATAGAGGCACCACACACCCTCTTTGCTTCACAGACGAAGTAATGGAGCACGAATTCCCAGGAGGGTTTAAACCCATGAATATCGAATCATATGATGGAACGACCGATCCCACGGTATGGATCGAGGATTACCTTCTCCATATCCATATGGCCCGCGGAGATGACCTTCATGCCATCAAATACCTCCCACTAAAACTCAAAGGGCCATCTCGGCATTGGCTAAATAGCCTGCCTGAAAACTCTATTAACAGTTGGGAGGATTTGGAAGACGCCTTCCGCGACAACTTCCAAGGTACATATGTTCGGCCACCAGATGCCGATGACCTAAGTCTCATCGTCCAGCAGCCCGGAGAGTCAGCCAGGAAGCTCCGGACTAGGTTCTTAGTTAAAAAGAATCAAATCGTCGACTGTTCAGATGTGGAAGCCCTAGCGGCCTTCAAACACAACGTCCGGGATGAGTGGCTTGCCCGCCACATCAGTCAAGAAAAACCAATATCCATGTCAGCCCTTACCGCTCTGATGACCCACTTTTGTGCGGGAGAAGACAGCTGGCTCGCTCGTAGAAGCAAAAACGCCAGCGATCTGGGCACTTCCGAAGTCCGAGACGGCAATGGCAAACCACGACGGAGCAAACACAAATGTCATAATGATAAGGAAAGAACGCACGACACAACGGTTAACGCCGGATTCAGCGGCCCCAAACCGGTTAACGGAAAAGCCATTCAAGGCAAACAGAGACAGACCATCCAATTTATACAAGATATTGGATCGGCCCTGCCAAATTCATGGCAACCCCGATAAACCAGCTAATCACACCAACAGAAGCTGTTGGGTCTTCAAGCAGGCCGGCAAGCTCAACGCCGAACACAAGGGGAAGAGGCCGCCCGATGATAGCGATGACAAAGAGACTCACCAATCAAACACCGAGGGCCAGAAGCAATTCCCCCCCTGAGGTAAAACAGTGAACATGGTATACGTGACACACACCCCTACAGGGGAGCATGAGAAGCACTCCCTCCGGACTGAGGATCGCACTACATTTCCTTCAGCCGGAGTACAAAGAGGTCCTATTAAACTGCATACCTTGTCGGCCATTAAGCCGATGGTCTCCATTCAGTAGGACCGACCAATTCTGGAGCTAGACTAGCAGTCCGGCTTCCGCCGTCTGCCTCATACACCCGCGAAATCTGTACTGTGCATACATAACTATGCACTTAAAATACCATGGGCATCGGCGAAAGCACAACACGGACGGGCCTACAAGTACTCCCATAACCTCCTTCTTTTATTTTCTATCTACTCTTTCCTTTTTCATTATCCTTTACCACAGGTGACTCAAAGGCGGTCATCTCACTGACTCTATCAGAGTTCAGGTTTGTACATTCACCCAAAGGCTACTTCTGTTAAGGAGCCGCTTCACTAAGGAAAGGCGGCGCAGACGTGCGATAGGAGGTCCGAAACAACTTTTTGTAGACCGCACTCTCTATTTTGTGAGCCTGTAAAGTGCCTTTTTCCTCAGCCATCGACCCCTGGCATGTCAAATAGCCGGGGTCGCGGCGTTATTATATACAAAACAACGATTGGCATATCACTCAAGTTCTAGTGAACATAACCTGTATCCAGTATTCACTTTTCTCTAAAGAACTAAATTTTGCTCCTTCTGTTATTTCACACACCCCGACAAAACTCGCGAGGGGCTCAATATGGGAACAAAATAAATTGCCAACAAGTCCGAACAGCTTTATAGCATACTTCGGCGTCGCGAGTTTGGCCTTATATGCATCAGCTCCGAATCATGTCTTGGGTCAATAGTTGGGTTGCCCGGCTCCTGTGCTTGCTACCTTACGTTTCGCTCTATTGGCTAAGGTAGTAAAGGGAGAACTACTGCGGTTGTGTTTCTGGTTCATCTGGTCAAACACCTCAGTAGAGAAAGCCAAAAACTGACTGTCATGATGCGGTGAGAGCTGGTGAACCACTCGATGACTTACTGGAATCTTTCGTGATTCCCTCCGTATTACACGAAGGACCTTTCTTCAGGTCATACATGTAACACACCATATTGGGATAACCGCGTACATACCAGGGTCATATAGTAGACCCACCATAAAACTCCTATGGCTAAGTGAAAGTGTTAACGCCCTATAGCCCGATTGCCTCGTTCACCGCATTGACACCTCCTTCATGGACCAAGACGTTGGGTTAAGAGTGATCAAGTGCTTTTCTGAACACCCCTGTATTTTCTATGAGGGGGCTGAAGCCGACGACTGGAAAACTTTCAGATTATACAAAAATGGTCGCACAGGAGGAACCAAAAGCTTTTAAGCGAATATCATAATATTATCATAACATTGTCTTTTAGAATTTCAACACATTTCATTCGAATATCATGTCTTTCGAGCACTAACCCTCTATCAAGCGGGCACCCTCTAAGACGTCCTCGAAATAATGCTCTGGTGCGTGATGGTCCTTTCCCTTGGGGGGACTTCTCGCTGCAACGTTCGTGGCCTTCATCTTTGCCCGGTATGTCTTGACACGGGCAAAGGCCATCCGTGCACCTTCAATGCATGTTGAACGCTTAACGGCGTCGATACGTGGCACCGCATCAATAAGCCGCTGCACAAAACCGAAATAACTATTCGGAATTGGCTCAGTCGGCCACAGCCGAACTATGACGTCCTTCATGGCAGAACCAGATATCCTGTGGAGCTCGGCCCACTAGGCCATCTGTTCGTTCAGTAACAGTGAACGCTTTGGCGCGCCGAATTGTGACCAAAAAAGCTTCTCTGTGGCACACTCTTCCTGCGGTTGCTAAAATTGCGCCGCATCGGAGGTGATCTTCGGCAGGTCCAAGAATGCGTCTGGAGAGCTCCACATCTGATTAAGCGGGGAATACTTCAGATCGCCAAATGTAGTCTATAACAAGAAAGGCTTACCAGCCGCTATATCCCCAGCTTGCCGGATCTCCTCTCGAGCCGCTCTAGACTCGGATCGTGCTTCTCTCGCCTCTTGTAAGGCCTTGTCGAGATCGGCCGCTTTGGCTTTGTTATCCCTCTCGAGGAATTCGGACTGGACAGTGGTTTCCTTTAGCTCGCGAGCCATGACAGATATTCTCTCCTTGCACTGGCGCCGAGCAGCCTGTTCGGTTTTTAATCCATCCGCTGCCTTATTGGAAACCAAATTACTCATTCGGGCTTGCTCCTTGGCTAGAGCAAGTTCAGCCCGAAGGGCCTCCACCGCGGCAGCACCAGCTGCAGTTATGCGCGTCTCAGCATACAATTCTATCTTCGTGCATATATTATCATACATACATATACTAACTGCCCCAAAAACATACCTTGCACCTTGTCAAGCCACGTGTTGATAAGCATGACGTCATCATCCGCCTCATCAATCTTTCGCTGCAGATCTGCAACCTCTATGGTTCGGGCAGTAGCCGGGGAGGTAACAGCCTATGTTCCAAGTAGTCAGATTATTTCCTGGACATATCTTTTTGATCCTCTGATCGCCTCCCTTGGGAAGCCAATCAGAGTCTCAGGGGCTACTATCTATACATAGGAGTATTTTGTGAATAAAACACAATTGAAAGCATTACAGTACAAACCTCGAAGCCTCTTAGCAGGCTCGTGAAGGCCTCATTCAATCCGCTTTTCACGGACAGGATCTTTTCAACCACAGTACCCATCAAGGTACGATGGTCCTTGGAGACGGATGCCTGGCGCAACATGTTCGTCAATATATCAGGCACTTTTGGATCTCCGGAAGCTGCTGTAGCAGCACGGCCTCCCTTCAAAGGGACCAGTTCATTCATCCGTAGAGTTGTCTCCGACCGTAAGCCGGACAGTCAGGGGCCTTTATTGTTGGCCCTCGGACCCTGGGCTACCAAAGTATCACCTTTGGTTAGTGTTTTCTCATCCCTTGCATCACTTGTTGATCAGGAGAGACCCTCCGGGACGACACCTCAAAGTCATCCCCCCTATTGGGCGAGGAGACCGGTGGAGGCATCTCACTTTCCATCATCTCCGGAGAAGATCCCCCGAGGAAGAGGATTGTTGAAGAAGACCGTGTGCCGAGCTGCAAAAACATATATTCTAGATGTTACCCTGGCCACAGGAGAGGAATGGGATATGTTTAAAACACCCTTGTTCGCTTACGATTTAGGCTTGCCCTCGCCGGGGGACTACGCGATGACGTCGTCCTCCAAGCCCGAGCCGCCTGACAAGGGCATCTTGCCTCGCTTAGGAGCCTTTTCCTCCCAATCTTCGGAGACGGCCCTTTTCTTACCATGGGGAGAAGGAATGTTGGCTTCTCCTTTACTTTTGTCCTTGGGCGATGGGATTTTGATCTCCCCGGACACAACATCTAATATATCTTCGGGATGGAGGCTACCTTTGGTCCTCCCGCTCTCCGTCTTGTCCTCCTTCACGGGCATCTGGTACGGTGCCGGGGCCAGCATCCTTGTTAATACGGGATCCGCTGAGTCTTCGGGAAGGGGGGCCGAACACCTAATTCACTCCACTTTCTTTATCCAGCCCTGGAAGAGGATAGTGTGAACAGTATCACATTACGACATACATTGCTAAAAATTGTTCGGAAGTCAAGAGCTTACCGAGGTATCTGGTTGGTTGTAGTCGAGGCCGATGTCCTCGGTGGTGTCGGGCCACTGTTTTTGTTTCCCGAAAAACAACTTCCACATCCCTTTGTGCGTAGTATCGAAGAAGTGTTGGATGGTCCATGGTCCTTCCGGATTAAACTCCCACATACGGAGAGGTCGCCGCTGGCACGGCAAGACCCGGCGAACCAACATTACCTGAATCACGTTGAAAAGACCGATGTCCTTCTTAAGGAGGATCCAGATGCGGCTCTGTAGAGTATGCACTTCATCAATTGACCCCCAGTCCAGCCCCTTATTAATCCATGATGCAAGCTGTAACGGAGAGCCAGATCAAAATGCAGGTATAGCCGCCTGAGGGAGTTCTGGATTAGGGGGTTCTCGGACAGCCGGACTATATACTTTGGCTGGACTGTTGGACTATGAAGATACAAGATTGAAGACTTCGTCCCATGTCCGGATGGGACTCTCCTTTGCTTGGAAGGCAAGCTTGGCGATTCGGATATGTAGATCTCCTCCCTTGTAACCGACTCTGTGTAACACTAGCCCCTCCGGTGTCTATATAAACCGGAGGGTTTTAGTCCGTAGGACAACAATAATCATACCATAGGCTAGCTTCTAGGGTTTAGCCTCTCCGATCTCTTGGTAGATCAAATCTTGTAATACTCATATCATCAAGATCAATCAAGCAGGAAGTAGGGTATTACCTCCATCGAGAGGGCCCCTACCTGGGTAAACATTGTGTCCCCCGCCTCCTGTTACCATCTGCCTTAGACACACAGTTCGGGACCCCCTACCCGAGATCCGCCGGTTTTGACACCGACATTGGTGCTTTCATTGAGAGTTCCACTGTGTTGTCATTGTAAGGCTTGATGGCTCCTTCGATCATCGGCAACGATGCGATCCAGGGAGAGGTTTTCCTCCCCGGACAGATCTTCGTATTTGGCGGCTTCGTACTGCGGGCCAACTCGCTCGGCCATCTGGAGCAGATCGAGAGCTACGCCCCTGGCCATCAGGTCAGGTTTGGAAGCTTGAACTATACCACCGACATCCGCGGAGACTTGATCTTCGACGGATTCGAACCTATGTCAGGTGCTCCGCACAGTCACGATGAGCATGATTTAGCTCTGCCATCAGACAGTGTTCGGGAGATCACACCTGTAGCTACTCCGGCCCTCAATCCGGAACAGATCGCACCATCTGAGGACGGGTGGATGGACCCCTCCACGGAGGCCGCATACTTTGCGGCGATAGAGCCGAATACTGACTTCACCTCCTATGAGACATGTGTTGCCGGACACTCGGATTCGTCTCTGGCCACAGACTCCGAACCGCTCGCGTCCGTGCCCATCCAATCTAATTGGGCACCAATCATGGAGTTCACCTCCGCGGATATCTTTCAGCACTCGCCCCTAGGCGACATGCTAAACTCATTACGGTCTCTCTCCTTGTCAGGAGACCCTTGGACGAACTATGTCCGGCTCGAGTGGGAAGCAGAAGGCAAAGAAATTCATTCCCCACCCACCACCCACTTAGTAGCCACTGTCGACGACCTAACCGACAAGCTCGACTTCGACTCCGAAGACATCGACGGTATGGACGACGATGCGGGAGACGTACAGGAACCACCGCCCACAGGGCGCTGGACTGCCACCTCATCGTATGATATATACATGGTGGACACCCCCAAAGAAAGAGATGGCAATAAGGCAACGGAGGGTAATCCCCGCGAGAAGCAATCCAAGAACCGGCGTCATCGATGTCGCTCTAAGCCCCGCCATAGCAAAAGTAGCGATACCTACACATGAGACAATAACGCTGCAAATAGTGCCGAAGACGAAGACAATCCTCTCCAGCCAGGCTTTGAGCAGGAGGATGGGCAAGCCAACCCCAAGCAACAGGTAGCAGACGGAGAATCAGAGGATGACAATTACATGCCTCTCTCCGAAGATGAGGTGATCCTCGGCGACGAAGAATTCATCGTGCCTGAGGATCCCGTCGAACAGGAGCGCTTCAAGTGCCGGCTTATTGCCATAGCAAAAAGCATGAAGAAACAACAACAATAGCTTGAAGATGAGCAAGATCTGCTAGCAGATAGATGGACTGAGGTCCTGGCAGCCAAGGAACACGAACTCGAGTGCCCAATAAAAAGTTTCCCAAAGCGCAGGTTGCTACCCCAACTTGAAGAGGAAGAATCAAAGCCTGCGCTTCCAGCATATGATGCGGCAGACCGGCCACCTCATGGCCGAGAGAAGGTGGCATAGCCCGAAGTCCAGCCCGCACCCCGTCGCCAGTCAAACAAAAACAGCAAGGCCCGGGGTAACACACAGGACCTGGGAGACGTATTGGAAAACAAAGCAGGACACAAAAGATCGATCTTCAGATCACGAGGGCGCGCCCCAACACATGACGACGACTGTCATGCCGGATATACCAAAAGTAAATCCGGCCGGGCCGAACACAGCAGACAAGACTCGTACGAACTGCGTCGTGACATAGCCCGACACAGAGGCGCCGCACACCCCCTATGCTTCACTGATGAAGTAATGGATCATGAATTCCCAGAAGGGTTTAAACCCATGAACATTGAATCATACGATGGTACTACTGACCCCGCGGTATGGATAGAGGATTTCTTCCTCCACATTCACATGGCCCGCGGGGATGATCTACACGCCATCAAGTACCTCCCGTTAAAACTCAAAGGACCAGCTCGTCATTGGCTAAATAGCTTGCCATCAAACTCCATCGGAAGTTGGGAGAACCTGGCAGATGCATTCCTGGACAACTTCTAGGGCACTTATGTGCGACCACCGGATGCTGATGATTTAAGTCACATAACACAACAGCCCGGAGAGTCAGCCAGGAAATTTTGGACTCGGTTACTAACCAAAAAGAACCAAATTGTGGATTGCCCGGATGCCAAAGCCCTAGCGGCCTTTAAACATAACATCTGGGATGAGGGGCTCACCAGACATCTCGGCCAAGAGAAGCCAAAGTCCATGGTAGCCCTCACAACACTCATGACCCGCTTATGCGCGGGCGAGGATAGCTGGTTGGCCCGTAGCAACAACAGAACAAGCAACCCTGGCACATCGGAGGCCAGAGACAGCAACGGCAAGCCACGTCGCAACAGATACAAGCGCCGCAACAACGGCGACAATGCCGAAGACATGGCAGTCAATGCTGGATTCAGTGGCTCTAAATCCGGTCAGCGGAAAAAGCCGTTCAAAAGAAACAATCCGGGCCCGTCCAGTTTGGACCGCATACTCGAACGCTCGTGTCAAATTCACGACACCCCCGATAAGCCAGCCAACCACACCAACAGAGAATGCTGGGTGTTCAAACAGGCCGGCAAGTTGAATGACGAAAGCAAGGAAAAGGGGCTGCATAGCGACGACGAGGAGGAGCCCCAGCCGCCGAACACAGGAGGACAGAAGAAATTTCCTCCCCAAGTGAAAACGGTGAAAATGATATACGCAACCCATATCCCCAAGCGGGAACGGAAGCGTGCACTCAGGGATGTCTACGCAATGGAGCCAGTCGCCCCAAAGTTCAACCCATGGTCTTCTTGTCCAATCACTTTTGAGCGCAGGGACCACCCCACTAGTATTCGTCATGGCGGTTCTACCGCATTGGTCCTTGATCCTATCATTGACGGATTCCACCTCACTTGAGTCCTTATGAATGGTGGCAGCAGTCTGAACCTGCTTTATCAGGATATGGTGCGCAAAATGGGTATAGACCCCTTGAGGAACAAACCCACAAAAACCACCTTGAAAGGTGTCATACCAGGTGTAGAGGCCTGTTGCACAGGCTCAATCATACTGGAAGTGGTCTTCGGATCTCCGAATAACTTTCGAAGCGAAGAGTTAATCTTTGATATCGTCCCCTTCCGCAGTGGCTATCACGCACTACTCAGACGAACCGCATTCGCTAGATTCAATGCAGTACCGCATTATGCATACCTCAAGCTCAAAATGCCAGGACCTCGCGGGGTTATAACAGTTAACGGAAACACACAACGCTCGCTCTGCATGGAGGAGCACACTGCGGCCCTTGCAGCAGAAATGCAAAGCAGCCTTTTGAGGCAAACCGCCAATTCGGCGATAAGGTCCACAAACACATTCATGCGAGTCTGGAATAACCCGTAACAGTATCGCCAGGCATGTTTAGAGCTCGCCTAGCAATTCGGCCTCCGTCCTAGTCCCAGTCAAGCAACGAAATTTATGCTGCGCGTACATAACTACACACTAAAGATACCATGGGTATAGGCGGAGGCACGGCTATGGCACGTCCCACAATGCGGTTCAACCGCCTCAGGACCAGTATATCTTTATCATTTTCTTCCTTTCAGGACCCTATTCTCTGGAGGCCCTCTCCGATAGCTAGATCATCGGACCCATCATGGGAGGGAAGCACCAAGGGAGCAAGAAGCTTTGACGTACAAGGGAATACCCAGGTGGTCTCTCATACCGATCGTTATACCTGTTTTACATAACCGCACGCAGCTCGCCCTTGGATCGGCCATGTCAGATAGTCCTATTTTTGCTTATTGTACTACTTATACACATACACTTTGACGTTTCCTATAAATAACAATGCACAGTGTCAGCTTATCATTACATTTCTTCATCTTCTTTTTTTCCTTGTTTTTCTATTCACGACAAGTTGCTCCCGTACATTCTGGTACGTTCAGTACGCCAGGGGCATCAGTGTACCCCAACACGGCAAGAAAAGTCCGAACACTTTCGATAGTGCGGCACCTCGAACTTATAGCATTATATGCATCAGCTCCGAATCATGTCTTGGGTCAATAGTTGGGTTTGCCCGGCTCCCATGTTTTGGTGCCTTATGTTCTGCTATATTGGCTAAGGTAGCACTAGGAGAACTACTGTGATTGTGTCCCGGTTCTTCTGGACGAGCACCTCTGTAGAGAAAGCCGAAAATTGACTGTCATGATGCGGCAAGAGCTGGTCGCTGTTCGACAGGTCCCAAATCCCTAAAGTTTTTTTCCGCTTCAGGCGAGGAGTCAGCCTTGTCCGATTTAGGCGTTCATAGCGCCCCAAGTTCGGCCTTCCGAATACTAGTGGCTTCGCCAAAATTCAAAATTGTAGACTTCTATGGCTAAGTGAGAGTGATAAAGCCTTATAGTCTGATTGCCTAGTTCATTGTGCTGAACACGTCCTTCGAAGGACCCAAAACTGGGATAAAGAGTGATCAGATTTACCCCAAACACCTCAGTACTAGCTACATGAGGGCAGAAGCCAACGACTGGCCAACTCTCAGATTTTATAAACGGCCGCACAAAAGGTAATATTTTAAATCAACAAGCATTATATAGCGCAGACGAACTCGTTTTTCATATTACAGGATCACATGAGTATATTCATTCAAATATTACATCCTTAGAACATTCCTCGGCCACAAGGCGGGCACCCTTCAGGACGCTGTCATAATAATTTTCGGGGTGGCGATGCTCCTTGCCCTCCGGCGGCCCCTCCTTCACCAGCTTCTCAGCGTCCATCTTCGCCTAGTGCACTTTCGCTCGGGCAAAAGCCCTGCGCGCACCCTCAATGCAGACGGACCGCTTTATGACTTCAAGCCGTGGGCAGGCATTCACAAGCCGCCTCACTAGGCTGAAGTAGCTGCCAGGCAGGGGCTCACCAGGCCACATCCGGACAATGAGGCCCTACATGGCCTGTTCGACCGCCTTGTGGAGCTCGACCAATTGCTTCAACTGGTTGCTCAAGGGCATCAGATGTTCGGTCCCAGCATACTGAGACCAGAACAACTTCTCCGTCGAGCTCCCTTCCTCGGCCCGGTAAAATTCCGCGACATCGGACACACTGCAAGGAAGATCTGTGAACGCTCCTGCAGAGCTCCGAACTCGGGTAAGTAAAAGGAAAGTTTCCTTCACATGCTTGGTTTGCATAATGAATTCCTTACCCGCCGCTATCTTCTGGACCGCTTGAAGCTCCTGGAGGGCCTTGTGGGCTTCGGCCTTGGCATTTTTTGCGTTCTCAAGGGCCTTCGCAAGCTCAGACCCTTGTGTCTTAGAGTCACGCTCCAAGGACTCGTATTTTTTGACGAAATCCTGGAGCTCTTGCTGCACCTCGCCGACTCGAGCCTCTTGCTTCTCGTGCTCGGCGCGCTCCTTGGCTGCTTTGTCTTCGGCCTCGGACATCGCCTCCTTCAGGGACGCCACTTCGATCGTGGCCCCTAGCAAAATTCATGATGATCCTGTGACTTAACAACCACATTCTTTTTATTCCTTATCAATATATGGACGGGTATTACTTACCTTTGTTCTCTTCGAGCTGCATCTTGGTAAGGCCGAGCTCTTTTTCGGACTGCTCAAGGTCCCACTTTAGTGCGAAGACCTCCGCAGTGCGAGCAGCAGCGGCCAGCAGCGAAGCCTGCTTATTCACATAAGACACATTCTGATTAGACTCCTATGATTATTATTTGATCCTCTGTTCGACCTTTCTTTGCGAACGCCAAACAGAGCATCAGGGGCTACTGTCTATGCTATAGCATTTTCTTATAAATTGATTACTTACCTCAAAGCCTGTTAAGAGGCTGGCACAGGCTTCAGTCAGTCTGCTTTTAGCGGACCGAACCTTCTCTACCACCGCACTCATGACAGTGCGGTGCTCTTCGTCAATGGAAGCGCCATGAAGCGCTTCCAGCAAGTTATCTGGTGCCTCTGGATGGACAGAGGCCATCAGCACAGACGGCTCGCCCCCTTTGTGAGGGGTCGCCCGACAGAGTCCGGAACCATGGGAGGTTCCGGCGCGGTATTCGACCGGGGGCCCGACTTGCTGCCCCCGTCATTTGGGCCCATGGGAGACTTGCCTCCCATGCGCCCGGTGTCTGGGAGGTCGCCTTGGGGCGCCCCAGAACTACCTTCCCTTGGCTTGGTGCCTTTCGGGACATCACCTCGGCGTCGTCCGTAGGGCGGGGGGGAGGAGGCGGTCGGGAGCGAATCACTGTTCATCTCCGACAGTCCCAGAGACCCATCCGAAGAGGATATGTCGAGGCGGTCCTTGGGATGGCTACATGATCATGTTCGACATGATAAGAAACAATAAAACGAAATATACCAGAACTGTTATGGTATCCGGATACTTACGACTTTGCCAGGGGCTTGTCCCTGGGCAACCACTCCTCGTCATTGAACGCGGCCGTGGTGGAGCGGTCCGGAAGGAGGGCTCTTCCCTTCTTGGACCCTTCGGCCTCCCCGGATGGGGCGACCTTCCTTTTCTTATCCCCCCGGCTGGATGGGGAGAATTTTCCTCTTCCTCCTCCTCGTCTTCGTGGGAGGAGGGCATCTCGGTGTTATCAGACGACGATTCTGATACAACCTTGCGTCGGAGACCTTTCCTGGTCCCCATGGCCTTCTTCTTGTCCTTCTTCTCCAGTGCTTCATAGGGCGCCGGAACCAGCATCTCCGTCCGGAGAGTACTTACTGGATCTTCGGGCAATGGGGCCGGACAGTCGATCCGCTCCGCTGTCGTGACCCATTCCTGTCAAATAATGTGGAGACTCAGATCCCTCACATAATTATACTAGGGATAGAAACACCTTATGAGATATAAGGAGCTTACCAGATTAGCAGTGCGCTTTGTGCTGAGTCTGCGGTCCTCGGTAAGGGGAGGAGGTACCTCGGTAGACTTGAACAACACCCTCCAGATGTCCTGGTGCGTCGTGTCGAAGAGCTCTCGCAGCGTCTGGTGCTTTTCCGAGTTGAACTCCCACATATTGAATGCCCATCTTTGACATGGGAGGATCCGGCGGAAGAGCATGACCTGGACCACGTTGACAAGCTTGATTTTCTTGCTTATCATGTTTTTAACACAGTTCTGGAGTCCGGTCAGCTCCACCGATGAACCCCAAGATAAGCCCTTCTCTTTCCACGAGGTTAGCCGCATGGGGATGCCGGATCGGAATTCGGGGGCCGCCACCCAGCTGGTGTCGCGCGGCTCGGTGATGTAGAACCACGCCAATTGCCACCCCTTCATGGTCTCCACATAGGAGCCTTCGAGCCAGGTGACGTTGGGCATTTTTCCCACCATGGCACCTCCGCACTCCGCTTGCTGGCCGACCACCACATTCGGGTTGACATTGAAGGTCTTCAGCCATAGGCCGAAGTGGGGCTTGATGCGAAGGAAAGCCTCGCACACGATGATAAACGCCAAGATGTTGAGGATGAAATTGAGGGCCAGATCATGGAAGTCCAGCCCGTAGTAGAACATAAGCCCGCGAACAAATGGGTGGACGGGAAATCCCAGCCCGCGGATGAAATGGGTAAGGAATACAACCCTTTTGTAGGGCTCGGGGGTAGGAACGATCTGCCCCGCGCTTGGGAGCCGGTGCGCGATATCCGCGGCCAGGTATCCGGCTTCCCGAAGCTTCGTGATGTTCTCCTCCGTAACAGAGGAGGCCATCCACTTGCCTCGCGCTCCGGACATGTTCGGGGTGTTTTTGCGGAGAAGATGCGAACTTGGGCGCTGGAGCTCGAGTGCGCGAGAATGGATGGGTATGGAAGAAGAACAGGTGGGTAAAAAAGAGGAGTCCTTATCCCTTTATAAGGGTTGTAGAAACTACGTGCCTCCCCACTTGCCTGGTAAAACTCGCTTACTCCCCAAGCATCGTGATTGATGGCGCGGTTGGGTTACCCACACCCGTATTGATGAGAATCCCGTGATAAGGGGACACGATCTCTGCTTCGACAAGACGTGCCAAGAAAACCGCCTCGCAATATGTGCAATAGCTGGTTGAGAAAAATGGTTGGAATAATAACCGGTGCCATGGCATGATGTCACGTTATGAAAAGTTGTCAGCAGATTAGATTGGTGGAAATATTGTACTCTCTACGGTGGTATGTGGAATTCATTTTGCACAGCCGGACACTATCCTTGTGTTCAAAATCTTCTATGGAGTATTCGAAGGAGGAACCCGCCTTGCAATGCCGAAGACAATCTGCACGCCGGACTCGTCGTCGTTGAATCCTGGTTCAGGGGCTACTGAGGGAGTTCTGGATTAGGGGGTCCTCGGACAGCCGGTCTATATACTTTGGCTGGACTATTGGACTATGAAGATACAAGATTGAAGACTTCGTCCCGTGTCCGGATGCGACTCTCCTTTGCGTGGAAGGCAAGCTTGGCGATTCGGATATGTAGATCTCCTCCCTGGTAACCGACTCCGTGTAACCCTAGCCCCTCCGGTATCTATATAAACCGGAGGGTTTTAGTCCGTTGGACAACAACAATCATACCATAGGCTAGCTTCTAGGGTTTAGCCCCTCCGATCTTGTGGTAGATCAACTCTTGTAATACTCATATCATCAAGATCAATCAAGCAGGAAGTAGGCTATTACCTCCATCGAGAGGGCCCGAACCTGGGTAAACATTGTGTCCCCCGCCTCCTGTTACCATCCACCTTAGACGCACAGTTCGGGACCCCCTACCCGAGATCCGTCGGTTTTGACACCGACACCGCCCACTTGGTACCGCGGGGTTCAGTGATGTAAAACCTCCGCACTCCGGACTCCGCTTGTTTTGGTGAAAGAGTCTTTTGGCGAGGGAGCCTTGGTAAGCTTGGTCACTGTAGCACCTCCGCACTCCGCTTGTTCCCCGTCGACTACCTTCGGCTTCACACTAAAGGTCTTGAGCCATAAGCCGAAGTGTGGGGGAATACGGAGAAAGGCGTCGCACGTGATAATGAACGTCGAGATGTGAAGGAAAGAATCTGGGGCTAGATCGTGAAAATCTAGTTCGTAGTAAAATATGAGCCCCTGGATGAAGGGATGATGAGCGAATCCTAGCCCTCGCAGGAAGTGGGAGATGAATACAACCCTCTTGCCGGATCTGAGAGTAGGAATAACCTGTCCTCGAGCAGGAAGCCTATGGGGGATCTTCACGGTCAGGTATCTGGCCGCACGAAGCTTCGTGATGTCCTCCTCTATAACAGAGGAAGCCACCCATCGGCCCTGTGGGCTGGGTCCAGACATGATTGGGAAGCTTGAAGCAATGAAGTCGAACCTTGGGTGCTAGAACTCGAAGTTGGAAGGGCTGAGGAAAGGGTCGGCGTAAAATTAGAGGGCCCTTGGCTCCTTTATAAAGGCAACAGATATCGAACGCCTCCTCCTAAGCCTGAAAACCTGCCTATTCCTAAGGAATCATACCAATAGAACGGTTGGGTTACCCACGCTCGTATTGATGAGAATCCCGCAATAAGAGGACACGATCTCTGCTTCGACAAGACGTGCCAATAAAAACCGCGCCCCGAAACATGGAACGGCAGGACAAGAAACGGTTTGAAATAATGACCGGGAAAACGTGATGTCACATTACAAAAAGTTATCGGCAGATTGGACTCATGATATATTATACCCTCTGCGGTTGTGCATGGTACTTGTGTTGCAGATCCGGACACATTCGTCATGACCGAAGGCTATCTTGGAGTATTCGTAAAGGGGAACCCGCCTTGCAAATGCCGAAGACAATCTATGCGCCGGACACCTCGTCATTGAAGCCTGGTTCAGGGGCTACTGAGGGAGTCCTGGACTAAGGGGTCCTCGGGCGTCCGACCTATTGGACATGGGCCGGACTGATGGGCTATGAAGATACAAATACCGAAGACTCGTCCGGATGGTACTCTCCTTGACGTGGAAGGCAAGCTTGGTGTCCGAAAATGAAGATTCCTTTCTCTATAACCGACCTTATGTAACTCTAGATCCCTCCAGTGTCTATATAAACCAGAGGGCTAGGTCCGTAGACAAATATCCTCATAATCATAGTCAGACAAGCTAGACTTTTAGGGTTTAGCCATTACGATCTCGTGGTAGATCTACTCTTGTAATACTCATATTCATCAAGATCAATCAAGCAGGAAGTAGGGTATTACCTCCATAGAGAGGGCCTGAAATTGGGTAAACATTGTGTCCCCTGTCTCCTATTACCATCGACCTTAGACGCATAGTTCGGGACCTGATGCGGAGCATCCCAAGGTCATCCCCATGGACTTACCATCGTCTTAGCAAGTGCCTAGCGGACCCATGACACGAGCATGTGCAAGAGCTCTCGACACCAAGGTGACATCTCTCCTCTCACATTTCCACTTCGATGCACATGAGATATGGCTACTACCTCAAACGGAGACATTGTGCATACTCAGGTACCAAGGAGCTAGCCATGGAGAAGCTAAGGAGCAAGAAGGATCGGGAGCAGAAGATATGCGTGAAGACGAAGAAGAAATCAGCCAAGTCCCAGGCTGGCCGGATGATCCGGAAGAGGTCCCGGACGATCCGGACTCAACCCGGATGATCTGGACCCCAGCCTAGATGATCCGGACAATTGAAGACCCGACAGCAACAGGAGCTGCCCTGAAGCCGGATCATCCAGACCCAGTCCCCGATCATCCGGACATACCCGGACATCCGGGCCTCCCGTAGCCCCCTCGACACAGCCGGACGATCCGGACGCTGACCCGGATCATCCGGACCCCCGAAGCCCGGATCATCCGGGCCAACATCCGGATCATCCAGACTGTGCCTGCGTGCATGATGTTGGGCCGAGGCCCATGTACCCCTTCTCCTCCTTTGCCTATATAAACGACTCCTCCTCTACTTTTCTAGGGTTAGCATTGGTTTAGCTCATTTTAGAGATAGAGCATTGCTCAACCACATCGGATCTACTCCATGAGAGAGACCGCGGCCCCTCTTCGGAGAAGATACCTTTGGATTCAAGACCTCCTTGCGGAGAAGATCATCAAGACCTCCTCATGGAGAAGACCGTTACCTTTCGTATTGTCCCTAGTTGACCGTGTACCGTGTGATCTCTTATGTACTTGAGGATATAGCACATGTGTGACTATTTCTTGTTGGTTTAGTGATTCTCTCGTGTTTTCCCTTGTGTTTCCCCTCATTTTCCCCCTTGTGTTATTCGTGTTCATCACGGGATACGCTCCTTTCGTGAAAGATCGGCCCCTAGGGTTCCTACCCTACAGCATCTTGGTATCTAGAGCCACGTTGATCACGACTTTGGAGCCTCCCCGTTGTGTTTCTAGCCTTGTTGTTGTTGTTGTTGTTGTTGTTGTTGTTGTTGTTGTTGTTGTTGTTGTTGTTGTTGTTGTTGTTGTTGTTGTTGTTGTTGTTGTTTTTCGTCCTAATTCGAAAATCCCCACAAAAATAGCCCCCAAATTTTTTCTTGTGATTTGTGAGTTTTGATGATGTTTTGTTGGTTTTGATCCGTGAATTTGTTGTGTTGCAAGTGGATCTTACCTTCCCCCACCATCTCCACCTTGCAATCCACCCAAAAATCCACGAAATCTTCGAATTTGCCCCCTTTTCCATGTTCATCCTGAGTCATCCCCGAGCGCAGTTGACCTGCCCGGATCATCCGGACCCTGACCTGGATCATCCGGCTCCACCCAGATCATCCGGCTCCTGGTCCGGATCATCCGGCTTCCCCTGACAAAACTGCATTTCCTACAGTTTTAATACACCGCCGCCCACGCCTCCGCATACACCCCTCGACCACCACCACCAAACTTCCAACAACCCTCTCGATACATCCACCACTTGATCGCTACCAACTCTGACACTTTTTAACGCTTTTGGTTTCGAGAATTTGAGTTGTGGTTCATCGTTTCCTAGGGTGTTTCGGCTAACTAGGAACGGTTCGACATCGACATCACCGCCGCTCATCTTCGCCACGGACGCGTCATCGACAACAGCCACATCGACTACTTCTTGGTATTCGTGCCACCATTTTGCAACATACCGTAAGCAAGAACGGTAACCTCATCTTGGGTTTGTGACACCCTCAACCGTAAGCAAGGACGGTAACTTCGACGACACCTTTGTCCATCCCTTGCCTTTACATTGATAACCACCATAGCCTTATCTTTTTGCGTAGCTTACCCATTGAGACTAGCCTTTGAGTATTGCCGGCAACATAACTTGTGCACATTAGTGATCACACTTCCCATATAATACATACATCATTGGTGCATATCTTGGTATCATCTCTTGTGTCACAAAGTTGTCATCTCATACACAATTGCTATCTTGGTTCATGAAGCATTGCATGAGAAAAGAGCTCAACACACAAAGAGCCAAACAAGCTTTTAAGAAAAAGGGAAAGATAAGCAAAGAGCTTATAAGCAAGAACCATAGATCATACAACATTAAGAATGTCAAACTAGATCATCTTGGATCACATCATTGAAACACCATACATAGAGCATACTTGGGATAGAAGTCATTGCATTTTTGCTTGGTAGGTTGTGCACAAGTTTGTAACCGCCTATTATGCAATCGTGCTAGCGTCTCTCTAGTGTTGTGCAACAAGAGCATTTTTGTGGATTCCACATTTTGCCTCATCCTTGGTTGCACAACCCCACTTATCTCTTTGCATGTGTATTTCCGTGTACCTTATATTGCTTGGTCTACTTGTTGCATTTGCAAATTTGCGAATCTTTTCCAACATTATTGAATCTTGCTTACTTTCACATCAAATTTTGTGCTACCATCCTAACCAAGCTCCACCATAAGCTTTTACTTGCGTAGGTGTGAGAAACCGACAAGAATTGGTACCAATTGTGCTATTTCCTTGTCCACTTTGGAGTGATCATTGATCCACCTTCAACTTCGGTCAAGGTACATTTGGTATAAGTTCTTCTCTTTCTACCACTCACATTTTTCTCTTGGAATGATGGATAGGCCAAGTACTTCTACCAACCCACTCTTCATTGAGCAGGACGACGACATGAACTCCTATGTCACCAAGAGCCACCTCTTTGGTGCACAACGTGCTTTGCATCAAGAGCAACAAGCAATGAGTGAACGCATCGACAACCTCGCCGCCGACTTGCGACTCTCCGAGCAACGTACAAGGGACTACTTCGACCACAAGCTCAACGATCACAAGCAAGAGAACGACGCAAGAATGGACGAGATTCGCGCTTTGTTGCTCAACCGCTCTTATTCCACTTCGTCCTCATCAAGACGGAGCCGCTCAAGTTGACACTCCGACTTCACCCTCTCCGTCTCAACTACACCGATATCGAACACTCTTCAACGTTGTTAAGGCATATCTCTCTTGATGTAGTTTTGGTGATTGATGACAACATGTTTGTAGACTAACCGTGTGCTTTGAGCATTTTAGAGATTCATCCTTTGGCATGAGACAATTTATTTCCCCTCGGAGTGTTATTCAAGATGGTGTACCTCTTTCGTTTCTTGTTTGGTGGACTAGTTTCGTAGGAGTCACCGTACTATCAAGAGGGGGTCCGCTTTGGGAAGGCTAGGGTAGAACCAACACGTCCACATCCTTTCCTCACCCTTTGAGCTCTTTCGCTTTGATGGAGAGCTCATTCCCCTTCCAGATGTGCTGCTTTGGGTCCAAGCGGTAGTACCGCGGTACCCAGCGGTAGTACCTCTTGTGGGTTCTCAGCCACAGTACAGCTGCGGTACCGGGCCCCTACCGCGTCGACTCGAGGGGGTCGCATCTCATGTCGGGTTGAGCGGCACTTTGCAGTGGTAGTAGAAGCGGTGGTACCGCTCGAGAGCGGTACTACCACCCTACCACCGCGGCAGTACCGCACTTGGCATAGTTCCTGATCGTTCTTCAAGCCCTCCCAGACTGGACGGTAGTACCGCAAGGGGGAGCGGTAGTACCGCTGGGTCCAGCGGTAGTATCGCTGCCCCCTGCGGTAGTACTGCCCTCTGCGGGGCTGTTTTGGGGGTAACGGTTGGATGGGTTCCCCTTGTATAAAAGCGGGTCCTCTTCTTCTTCCTTGACTCACCTCTTCCCTCAAAAGCTCCATTAATGCTCCAAGCTCCATTTTCACCTGATCTCTCTCCCTAGCCAATCAAACTTGTTGATTTTCTCGGGATTGGTGGAGAAGGCCCCGATCTACACTTCCACCAAGAGAAATTTGATTCCCCCACTCATCCCTAGTGGATCTTGTTACTCTTGGGTGTTTGAGCACCCTAGACGGTTGAGGTCACCACGGAGCCATATTCCATTGTGGTGAAGCTTCGTGGTGTTGTTGGGAGCCTCCGATTAAGTTGTGGAGATTTCCCCAACCTTGTTTGTAAAGGTCCGGTCGCCGCCTCCAAGGGCACCAATAGTGGAATCACAACATCTCGCATTGTGTGAGGGCGTGAGGAGAATACGGTGGCCCTAGTGGCTTCTTGGGGAGCATTGTGCCTCCACACCGCTCCAACGGAGACGTACTTCCCCTCAAAAGGAAGGAAGTTCGGTAACACATCCTTGTCTTCACCGGCTCCACTCTTAGTTATCTCGTACCTTTACTTGTGCAAGCCTTTTGTGTTACTTCCCGTGCTTGCTTGTGTGCTTGTTGTTGTTGCATCATATAGGTTGCTCACCTAGTTGCACATCTAGACATCCTACTTTGATGCAAAGTTTAATTTGTTAAAGAAAAGCTAAAAATTGTTAGTTGCCTATTCACCCCCTCTAGTCAACTATATCGATCCTTTCAATTGGTATCAGAGCCTCGTTTCTTTACTAAGGACTTTGCCGTCCGAAGAGTATGGTTGACACCATAGACGGTGTGGAGGACCACTCGGTGTGAATCCGATCTCGTCTACGGGCGATGGGGGAACCTCGATCTCTCGTGAGGAATTCAATGTGGCCTTGGAGACATTGAAAACCTCCATGACGACCGAGGTTGAAAGCATGTTTACTAAATTCATTGAAGGGCTTAAACTATCCACCGCACCGTTGAAAGTGGGTGATCCCACTGACAAGGTGACGGGTGCTAACTCCAACAAGGGGGAAGCTACTAGTGAAAAGGCTGCTTCTTCTAGTGGTAAAAATGGCACCGACATCTTTGCCCATGTGGAACCACCACTTGTTTATGGTGGACCGATTCCTTCCACTCATTTGAATCATGCCGGTCCTCCCTGTAAGATTGTGAAAAATGAGGACTTTGATTCTTGGGTTTATCTCTCTAAGCATCATTTAAATCATGTGAATACTAATCTTTGGAGGATCATTGAAGAAGGTTTTTATCCACATGACCCAAGCAACTTCACCCCTCGAGAAGCCGCGGATAATCAATTCAATGAGAATGCTCTCTTCATCATCCAAGATGCAATTCCACCTGAAGATCTACCTCATCTTCGGCCCTTCGCCTTGGCCAAAGATGCATGGATTTGTGTTGTCTCTCTCTACCGGGGAAGCGCAAGCATTCAATGCTCCAACTATGAAGTAGTGCAAGATGAAGCCGATGAGTTTGCAATGAAAGAAGATGAGGAACCTCGTGAGCTTTATCGGAGAGTAACCAAACTCGCGGTCTCACTCTGAGATCATGGGAGCAAGGACACGGATGACAATTGGATCAAGCGCAAATTCCTCAAGGCAATGATGCCTTACCACAAGGCCATGTCCTCCGTCATTCATCAAAGGCCGGACTTCCACACTTTGTCCTCAAGTGAAGTGTTGGATGAGTTTGTGGCTATGAACATCTTGGACAAGACCGCCGACAATGCGGTGCTTCGCTCTCAAAGGGAAAAGAAGCCCAACCTTGCATTGAAGGCCAAGGTTTGTGTTGAAGAAGAAGAAGAGGAAGAAGAGGAAAGCAACCCCGAAGATACAAAGTATGCCTATCATTAACACATGGCACTTGCTTCAAGGCAATTTTGGAGCAAGAAAAACTCAAGGCCAAACTTCAACAAGAACAACTCAAGTAGCACGAAGAGCAAGCAACGTGTGAGGACTTGCTATAATTGTGGCAATGTGAGCCATTTTGTTGTGGAGTGCCCGTATGAGAAGAGGGAAGACAATGGTGGCAAGCTCATCCAAAAGGACAAAGCCAAGTCTTTCCCAAACAAGAGCAACTTCACCAAGAAGACCCCTCAAAAGGCGTTGGTGGTTCAAGAAGAGTACCATGAGGAGGATGACGATGATGAAGATGGTGAGTCGGTTTCCATGGCCTCCGTTGCCATTGCAAAAACTCCACGAGTGTCTCTCTTCGACTCACCCAATGAGAACATCATCGCCAAGTGCCTCATGGCTAAAGCCACCAACAAGGTAACCCCCAACATCAAAACTACCATCATTAATAATCCTTCCTTGACGGATTGCATTGATGAATATGATGGATCTAATGTGGAGGAAAATGAGTTTGAGTCCTTTATGGGTAAACTCAAGGGTAAATCCAAGAAGCATTTCATTGCTCTCTTGGAACAACTTGGTGAAGCCAATGACATGATCGAGGCTCACAAGGATACTATCTCCAAGATGGAGGGGCATAGTCGTGACTATGCCGATGAGATTTCGGATCTTTCCAATGCTCTTGAGGAAGAGCGTGGTCTTTGTTTGGCTCTTGAGAAGTCACACAACGTTGATCACGCTAAGTTAAAGAAAGATTTTGATCATGCTCTAGTTGTTTCTCGTGTGCGAAACTCCAGGAAGGCCAAGCTTGGGGTTGATCTTGCTAGACTCAAAGAGGAGTTTCATCTCCTTGACAAGGCTCACAAGGTCTTGAAGGGTGCTCATGCTAGCCTCAAAGAGTCTCATGATCAACTTCAAGTAAACCTAACCAAGGAGAAAGCCACTTTTCCTCGTATGATGTTAATTGATAATGAAAATGCTACTAACCCATGTTGTGAGCATGTGCATCTTGTTGAGGAGAATGCTAAGTTAAAGGTGCAACTTGAGAAAGGTCTTGTGTCTTGCATACAAGGCGAGAAGAACCTCAACGACCTTTTAACCAACCAAAAGGGAGTTGTGGCCAAGGAAGGGATTGGGTACGTGCCCAAGTCCAAGAACAAGAAGAAGAATGACAAGGCCAAATGACCTC
Source organism: Triticum aestivum (assembly GCF_018294505.1). Taxonomy (NCBI): domain Eukaryota; kingdom Viridiplantae; phylum Streptophyta; class Magnoliopsida; order Poales; family Poaceae; genus Triticum; species Triticum aestivum. Next base: position 270,788,738 of record NC_057800.1, on the reverse strand, counting down.
CTCCTCTCAAGCAAACATTTGTGAAGGAGGGAGAGGGTTCTACTAAGGATAAGGAGAAGAACGCCGTGAGGGGTAGTGATGCCAAGAAGGGCAATGCTTCCCTTCCCAACAAAGCCGGCGACTTTAACCCTTCTTATGTGTTGTGCCGTGCTAAAGATGGGCATGTTTATGCCAAATTTGTTGGTTCTCCTTATGAGTATATTGAATGGTCTATTTAGGTTCCTAAGACCCTTGTTACTAACATCAAAGGACCCATTACAAAATGGGTACCTAAAACCAAGCATTGATCTCTTGTAGGTGTTTGCTTCCGGTGGGGGATCATGGTTGCTCGATAGTGGAGCTACTAATCATATGACCAGAAGCAAGGACTTGGTGGTGGACGTGCAAAAGATTCCATCCATGCCCACTAATGTCGAGTGGGGCGACGCCTCGTCCTCTAAGGTATTGGGACTCGGCAAAGTTGTCATTTCTCATGATCTTACGATCAAGAAGGCCATGCTTGTTGAGTCCCTTGCATACAATTTACTTTCCGTTCGTCAACTAGCACTCATGGGCTTTGCCACTTTCTTTGATATTGATACCCTGGCCCTCTTGTGGAGCAAGACTCTTAAAGTAGCCTTTGTTGGGCATGTCGAGAATGATCTCTATGTGATTAACTTTTCGGAGCGACCCACTAAGACCGCGACATGCCTAATGGCTAAAGTTGACGTGGGATGGCTTTGGCATCACCGTTTAGCCCACGTCAATATGAGATCTTTGCAAAGTCTTCTCAAGGGGGACCATGTCCATGGACTAACAAATGTTGGTTTTGCCAAAGATCGTGCTTGCAGTGCTTGCATCGAAGGAAAGCTACATGAGACGGCTCACCCTCCCACGACTATCATCTACTCGAAGAGGCCTTTGGAGCTCCTTCATTTGGATCTCTTTGGGCCTCCATCCTTTGATAGTCTTGGTGGTAGAAAGTATTGCTTGGTGATTGTGGATGACTATTAAAGATACACTTGGGTATATTTCTTCAAGAGGAAGAGCAAGACCCAACAAACCGTCATCGACTTTGCAAATGAAGCTCAACGACAACACAATGCAAAGATCTTGACTATAAGAAGTGACAACGGCTCCGAGTTCAAGAACTACACCTTGGATGAGTTTTTGAGTGATGAGGGAATCAAGCATCAATATTCCGCACCTTATACCGCTCAACAAAATGGTGTAGCGGAGGGGAAGAACCGGACGTCGATGGATGCGGCAAGGACCATGATGGCGGAGTTCAAGTCTCCCTACAACTTTTGGGCCGAAGCCATCAACACCGCATGTCATGCATCTAATCGGCTCTACCTCCGCAAAAGCTTGAACAAGACTCCATATGAGATACTCACCGGTAACAAGCCCAACCTCAAGTACTTCCGGGTGTTCGGGTGTAAGTGTTTCATTCTCAAGAAAGGTGTCCGTTTGTCTAAATTTGAGGCTAGAGCTTATGAGGGTATATTTGTTGGTTATGCTACAAACTCTCATGCTTACCGGGTTCTCAATAAGTCCACATGACTTATTGAGGAAACGTGTAACATGGAGTTTGATGAGAATAACGGCTCCCAAGTGGAGCAAAGTGGTACTTGTGATGTAGGTGATGAAATTCCTCCCCAAGCCATAAGAAGAATGGGTGTTGGTCATATCCTACCCATTAATAAACCCCTTGTGGCCGAAGGAGAAGGACAATGTTCCACTCAAGTGGAACCTTCATCAACCCAAGACCCACACGCTTCCGAAGAACAAAGTGAAGGTCCTCAACCTCAAGAACAAGACCAAGGGCAAGGTCAATCTCAAGATGGTGTTGTAACATCAAGTGATGCCCAAGGTTAAGTTCACTCATCCGAGCAAGTTCAAGATCAAGAGCTTCCTCGAGATCAAGAACAAGCTCAAGACGGCACTCAAGATGATCAAGAGACCACTCGGCGTCTCACCCCCGAGGAGGAATTGGAGCGTCGTGCCGCCAAGATTGCTTCCAAGATCTCCACCAAGGATCATCTCATGGCAAATGTGCTTGGAAGCTTAAGGAAGGGGGTAAGCACTCATAGAAAATTAGCAAACTATTGTGAACATCACGCGTTTGTCTCGTGTGTTGAACCCCAAAAGGTCTATGAGGCGCTCGAAGATCCGGATTGGCTCAATGCCATGCATGAATAACTCAACAACTTCGAGTGCAACAAAGTGTGGACATTGGTGCCAAGGCTAACGGGGAACCACAATGTCATTGGAATGAAGTGGATATTCAAGAACAAGCAAGATGCTCATGGGATTATCATTCGCAACAAGGCTCGTTTGGTAGCACAAGGCTACTCCCAAGTCAAGGGTATCGACTATGGTGAAACCTTTGCTTCTGTTGCTCGTCTTGAATCCATTCGCATGTTGATTGCATATACTTCTCATCATAACTTTAAGTTACAACAAATGGATGTGAAGAGTGCTTTTCTTAATGGTCCTAATAATGAATTGGTATATGTCAAGCAACCCCCCGGGTTCGAGGATCCCTACTTTCCCGATCATGTGTATCAACTCGATAAGGCACTCTATGGCCTTAAACAAGCCCCACGTGCGTGGTATGACCACATTACCGAGTTGTTACAAGACCGTGGTTTTGAAGTTGGGCTAATCGACCCCACTCTTTTTACTAAGAAGGTCAAAGGGGAGTTGTTTGTGTGCCAATTATATGTTGATGATATTATTTTTGGTTCCCCTAACAAAGCTTTCAATGAGGAATTTGCAGCTCTCATGACCTCAAAGTTCGAGATGTCTTCCATGGGAGAGTTGAAGTTCTTTCTCGGGTTCGAAGTGAAGCAAAGGAGAGAAGGAACCTTCATCAACCAAGCCAAATACACTAAATACATTCTCAAGAGATTCAAGCTAAGTGATGTCAAGCCGGCTTCCACTCCCATGCCCACCAAATGCCATCTTGACATTGATCCCAATGGTAAAGCGGTGGATCAAAAGGTATATCGCTCCATGATCGGCTCCTTGCTTTACCTTTGTGCATCTAGGCCAGATATCATGTTGAGTGTGGGGATTTGTGCACGGTTTCAAGCCGCACCTAAGGAAAGCCACTTTGTGGCGGTCAAGCGAATCTTTTGATATTTGGCTCATACCCCAAACTTTGGCTTATGGTACCCAAGAGGAGCAAACTTCAAGCTTATAGGATATTCGGACTCCGATTGGGCGGGAGACAAAGTGGATAGGAAGTCCACTTCTGGAGGGTGCCAATTTCTTGGTTGCTCGTTGGTGAGTTGGTCTTCCAAGAAGCAAAGTTGTGTGTCTCTCTCATCCACCGAAGCGGAGTATGTGGCAGCCGGTAGTTGTGCACAACTTCTATGGATGAGGAAAACTTTAAAGAATTATGGTGTCATTTGTGACAAAGTGCCTCTTTGGTGTGACAATGAAAGTGCCATCAAGATTTCTCTCAACCCGGTACAACACTTCAAGACGAAGCACATTGAGATTCGGTATCACTTCATCTGGGATCACATTAGGCGAGGGGAGATCGAGCTCAACTATGTCAACACTCATGATAACCTTCCAGATATTTTCACGAAGCCCTTGGATGAAGCAAGATTTCGCAAGTTAAGGCATGAGCTAAATATCATTGATTCGAGCAATGTGACTTGAACCCTTGCACACCCCACCACAGTCATCTTCATGTCTAGTTTAGAGGTAGGCATGGACATAGGGGGAGTGTTGTTCTCTCAATAAACTTTCCCTCCCCCCATAATGCATAAACTAATCAAACTCTTTCACATTAGCCATTTTTGATGGTACTTATGCTTCAAAGATGAGTTTTGGTCATGGTCCCAAGGTTAAAATCTTCGCGGCGCCATACCACTGAACTCAAACGTAGGTGGCCTCGGCCGCTGCCCTCTCTTGGAGAGGTGTGTGTTTCTCGTTCCCTTTTGTTGGTTTTGTGTGTGTGTTTGTTCGTGTTTTTCTTCTCGGTTTCTTTTCTTGAGCTAAGCCATTTTGGCCAATCCTTTTTGCGGCTGAGCGGTACTACCGCTGGGTGCACGGTACTACCGCTGATGAGCGTCAAGCGGTACTACCGCTGCGGGGCGGGCGATGGGGGGTTAAGTTGGGGCAGGGGGAGTTGTTTTCTCCCCCATACCCATTCGCCCCAACACGCTCATCTTCCTTGTTGCTCCAGCGACGTCTCACCGCGGGAGGACTTCAGTCGGCCGCCGTTTTTGTGTCGTCCCTCTCCTTTTCCTCCGGTGGAGTCGATCCCCACCTCGTCCTCTAGCCATGGATGCCAGTATTGCCCCCGTTCCCGTTCTCTCTTTGCCTAGATCTTGCATCTAGTTTTTAGGGGCAATAGGCATTGCTTTTCTTGTCTTTTGGCTATGTCGAGGCTTGAGTAGGATGGAGTTGGCGTCTAGGCCCTTTGGATTGATGTTTGGTAGGCCTATTTTTGAATTTGGCATCTCCGGTAGTGCCGGATCTGTCCACGGTAGTAGGGAACTACCGTTCCCCGTCTTGAGTGGTACTACCGCCCATCCTGAGCGGTACTACTGCCCGAGCGGTACTGCCGCGGTTGGGTCGCGGTACTACCGCTGGATGCCCAGTTCCATCATTTCCTACCACATTTTGATCCATGTTGTTTTGTTTGGTGGCTTATGCTCTTTCTTTCGTGTGTTTCTTCTGGTCGTGTGTTTGGTTCCAGGTGATGATCATCCTGAGCAGCAGGTCCACCGTGTCAACCCCGATCATGCAACGTCAAAGCGCTACCGCACATCTGAGTCAGCAGGTGGTTCCTCAAGTGCTCCACCGCCGCCAGGGGGTGCTTCCTCAAGTGCTCCAAAGCTCTCAAAGAAATCTGCCAGCAAGCCAAAGGGGAAGACTGTGACTGAGCTGTCTGCCAAGGAGTTCTGGGCAAGGTGTCGCCGCAACCCCTATGAGGAAGACCAAGACCCCACTTTGGTCAACCGCCCGTTCTGGAACCGCTTTCAGTTTGCCATATACTTTGATGTGATCAAGGCTAAGAAGAATCTCTTTGTTGATGTAAGCTCCATCGACACAGATGCTATGGAGAAGGACCCTGAGTACTTTGGCGAAGCCCTTCAGATGTGTTCTCAACTGAACATTCTCGGAATCATGCAGTTCAACAAGGATTTTGATGCAGATTTGGTGGCTCAATTCTATGCTACTCTCCATCTTGGAACTAATGCATAAAGGACTCTGACTTGGATGACAAATGGCAAGTTGCTTTCTGTCAAGTGGAAGGCCTTCATGGAGTTACTTGGGGTGGAAGATCACGGGCTTGAGACTCCAGTCGGGTTCCGCCCTCACCTCAATGCTACCTCCACTCACAAGCAAGCCCTCTGGCCCTACTGTTATGTGAAGGTTCACCCTGTGACTAAGAAGGAGACCTATGAGCTGTCTACCTTTCTGGACATCCTTCATCGTGTCTTCTGAGAGACTCTCTTACCTCGCATCGGGAATCTGGATATGGTCCACTCCTATCTCATGGAGATGCTTCTCTTCTGCCAGCATGAGATGGAATAAAACACTGGCGAGTCCCTGGACATTTCTCATGTTATGTGGTCTAAACTTCTTTCTGCCATTTCTGAGCGCAAGTGCTTGATCTATGGTCCGTTCATCATGTGGCTCATTGAGAAGGCCTGGGCATGTGTCTATCCCAAGGTTATGCTGGAAACTGGAGAATTGGTTTCTCATGAGATCAAGCATCTGAGGAAGAAGGACAATTGGGGCACCCCAGCGCCTAAATCCGGGGGTCCATCTACTGCTGCTGACATGGAGACCGAGGGCGGGGCTGAGGACGATGATAATGATGAGGACCATGAGCCCTCTGGAGCAGAGTCCTCTTGGGCAAAGAAGCTCAAGCGCAAGATGAAGAAGCTTTTCTGCATGGAGTCTCATGGTCAGTACATGACTCATGTGGCTGAGAAGCAGGCCAGGGGGCGTCACAAGGAGCTCATGCGCCAGCTGGGTGCGACCGTTGCCAACGGTTCCGAGGGCCAGATCATTGAGGAGGAGGAGTGGATTCAGCAGCACTGTCTGTGGACCAATTCAGACACCGAGAAGTTTCCGACTGAGGATGGCAGTGCGGATGTCCCTGCCGGGATGTGATGAGAGAGCTTCTCAGTTTGCTATCACATGGAGCCGTAGCAATGCTCTTTGCCCTTTTGGTGTCTCGATGCCAAAGGGGGAGAGAGTTTAGGGATTTGTGTTGTTGCTGTGTTTGTGAGTGTGTCTTTGTGGTTTGGTTTGTGGTGTCGTTGTGTTTTCTCGTTGTTTGCGTTGTTTGGTGTTGTGTCCATGAGACCAAAGTTCCAGACATATGGTGTGAGACATATGCTACCTTATCTTTATCTTATCATTATCTATGTCTATCTAGTACTTTGGTATCTTATGAGTTGCATGCTTATCCTGTTATATACCCTGCTCTCATGTATCCTATGCTTAGATTGTTGTACTATAAAATATAGGGGGAGTGTTAATCCTAATGTGTGTGTCTTGCATTCCAAAGGCACTACTAACTAGGTGCACACATTCAGGGGGAGACCGTCTATATTTTTTAGTTCTAAGTATCTTTACTTTCATGTCTTATCTTTGTGCAAATCCCTGGTTGTCATCAGTCCACCAAAAAGGGGGAGATTGTTAAGTCATATCTCTCTCGATGTAGTTTTGGTGATTGATGACAACATGTTTGCGGACTAACCATGTGCTTTGAGCATTTCAGAGATTCATCCTTTGGCACGAGACGTTTTCTTTCCCCTCGGAGTGTTATTCAAGACGATGTAGCTCTTTCGTTTCTTGTTTGGTGGACTAGTTTTGTACGAGTCACCGTACAATCAAGAGGGGGTCCGCTTTGGTAAGGCTAGGGTGGAATCAACACGTACACATCCTTTCCTCACCCTCTGAGCTATTCTGCTTCGATGGAGAGCTCATTCCCCTTCCAGATGTGCTGCTTTGGGTGCAAGCGGTAGTACCGCGGTACCCAGCGGTAGTACCGCTTGTGGGTTCTCAGCCGCAGTACCGCTGCGGTACCGGGCCCCTACCGCGTCGACTCGAGGGGGACGCATCTTGTGTCGGGTTGAGTGGCACTTTGCAGCGGTAGTAGAAGCGGTAGTACCACTCGAGAGCGGTACTATCGCCCTACCACCGCGGCAGTACCGCACTGGGCACTGTTCCTGCTCGTTCTTCAAGCCCTCCCAGACTGGACGGTAGTACCGCAAGGGGGAGCGGTAGTACCGCTGGGTCCAGCGGTAGTACCGCTGCCCCTGCGGTAGTACCGCCCTCTGCGGAGCTGTTTTGGGGGTAACGGTTGGATGGGTTCCCCTTGTATAAAAGGGGGTCCTCTTCATCTTCGTTGACTCACCTCTTCCCCCAAAAGCTCCATTAATGCTCCAAGCTCCATTTTCGCCCGATCTCTCTCCCTAGCCAGTCAAACTTGTTGATTTGCTCGGGATTGGTGGAGAAGGCCTCGATCTACACTTCCACCATGAGAAATTTGATTCCCCCACTCATCCCTAGCGGATCTTGTTACTCCTGGGTGTTTGAGCACCCTAGACGGTTGAGGTCACCATGGAGCCATATTCCATTGTGGTGAAGCTTCGTGGTGTTGTTGGGAGCCTCCGATTAAGTTGTGGAGATTGCCCCAACCTTGTTTGTTAAGGTCCGATCGCCGCCTCCAAGGGCACCAATAGTGGAATCACGGCATCTCGCATTGTGTGAGGGCATGAGGAGAATACGGTGGCCCTAGTGGCTTCTTGGGGAGCATTGTGCCTCCACACCGCTTGTCACACCCTAGCTAGTTCATGCATTAGAGTGTTGCATCATGTTTATTTTCCCAGAAAACTAAAATGGGGATGACAGAACCCCCAACACCCCCTGGAACAACTAGGGTTTACTAAAAACTTTTTCAATGAACCTGAAATGCCCTTCTAAAAAGTCCACCCTTTTTGTTTTGGGTTAAAACCTTTGACAAAAATGGTGCACACTTTTCTAGGACATCATAAGGTCATTGGATTAATTCATTATTAATTGCATTTGGGCAATTTAAATCCTTTAAATATTTTAAAATGCCCAAATAATCCTGAAAGTAATTTTAGGCTATTGAGAATATTTTCAAATGTGCCTCTAAATATTTTCAGGGTTTTCCTAAATGAAATAGTATTTTTACTATTTCAAAACACAAAACAGAATAAATAGAAAATAGAAAAGAGAGAGAGAAAGGAAACTAACCTGGCAAAGCCACCAGCCGGCCCACCTGGCAGCCCAGCACTGTGCTGGCCCGTGCCAGCCAGCTACTTCGTCCCAGCCAGGCAGGCAGGGTGGTGACACCGGCGTGCGCGAGCTCGCCAGCGCGTCAGCTGCTTGCCGCCCTCACCCCTGGACACTTGGGCGAGCTCCATGTCGCCGCCCCGACCCCGCAGACACCTCGCTCACTCCTCTGTCTCTCTCCCTCGCCCTCTCCCACCATGGCCGATGCCCCTGCCGTTGCACCGTCGGCGTAGCCGCACCCTCCGTCGTCCTCGCGCCGCGCCACCATGTCCACGAGCTCCACCGTCGTCGACTACGCCGAGCCGGCCGAGCCCCGAGCACTCGCCCGCTCTAGAGTCGCCCCGACCACGTTTTCCCCAACTCCGGCCGCCGTAGATCCCCTTCGCCTTCACCGCAGCACCAACTCATCCCCGACCTCGCCGACTGCTCCGACGTGACCGCCGTGAGCTCAGCCACCTCCCCATCCTCTCCGTTTGGCTTCTCGAGCACTGCAGTGCCCGCACCAAGCTCAGCCGCACCCGCCGTCGGCACCGCACATAGCCGTCGTGGCCACAGCCACGTTGGCTCGCAACCGAGCACGTCATCATCTTCACCACACTCGCAGGAGCCCGTAGCACCCTTGCACGCTCCTCGCCGTGCCTCCTAGCGGCTAGTTCGACCTCGCCCGAACTCCAGCAGCCGCAACGCTCGTTGCCGTTGTCGTTTCCGGCGACCCTGAGCCCAGCCATTGCCACCACTCGACGCGGCTTGCTCCCACACGGTCTCCGCCATCCATTTGGTCGTCGGAGTGCAAAACCCGCACCGCCCCGCCGCGTCTGGCCTCACCGGCGGCTAAATGCCGGCGAGTTTGACTCCGCTGACCCAGTTTGACCCCCCCAGGGTCACTGACGTGTGGGCCATGCCCCTGTTCAATTTAGAATTAGATTAGTTAACACTAATTACTTTAGTTAATGGGTTGACTCACTAACATGTGGGCCCAGGCCCTAACTAACCTAGATTAGTGCTAATGTAACACTAACTAACTCTGTTAATTAGTTGTTACACTGACAGACGGGACCCACCGGTCAGGTTTGACCTGGGCTATCGCCTTTGACCTGCTGACGGCACCCTAACGCAATGCTGACGCAATAACTCAATTACTGGAATTATTATTATACAAGAAATTCCAGAAAATATCGCAAAATTCAAAAATTCATAATTTTTAATCTGTAACTCCAAATGCAAAGATTTATATATGAAATTTGATCAGAAAAATTCAATCTTTCAATCTGTAATGGTTTCATGCATGACAAAACACTTTAACCTTTCTGTTTAGGTGAAACAAGCTAATACACTTATAATGCTTAAGAACATAAGCTTCCATTTGAATCTTTGATTCAAATGGACCCAAACCAACTTGTTTCACATTGCATTAGGCAGGACACCTCATATTGCCATGTCATAGCATGCATCATATTGTTGCATATTGCCATGTGATGATTGTGTTCTATGGTGTCTTTCGTGGTAGGTTCTGCCTCCGAGGATATCTCCGAGTATCCAACTGAAGGGCAGTACCCTACTATTACTCCATCAGGCAAGTAGCCCCATTGATCATATCAATACAATCCCATGTTCTCGCTTTTGCTCTCATTTACTGCATTAAGACAACAACGTTTCAAACTGCTGTGTGCTGCGGTAGTTGAACCCTTATCCTCTGCATGACCTGTCATTGCCAAAGTAACTAAATGAAACCCACTAGCATGTGTAGGAGTTGATTGAGCCATGTACGTGTTTCCTACCTTGCTATGCCTGCTATGCTTAGAGTTGTGTCAGGTCTGGTTCATCTGGGTGATGGGCTAGAGTGAAATGATTATGTCGGTAATGTGAGGGATGTGTTGAACATGATTTGGTAAAGGTATCGATGAGAGGCCATGTAGGAGTACATGGTGGGTTGTTTCATTGAGGCCGTCCCTAAGAACTGAGATCTGTATGTGTGATTTAAGAATCAGTTACTACCATGCATTGGGATCCTTAATTGACCCTCTCGGCTTCTTAACCACTCTAGTTCTCTGTCCAGGAGTTGCAACTAGTTTTTGATGTTTGTAGGTTATGTGTTGGTGGCCGTGCGTAGCCCTGACCCTAGGGGTGGGCTATGGTGCGGTAGATACACCGTGGCCAGGTATGCCGGGTGCCCGTTTGGCGTCTCGGGATCCTGTACACATCGTTCGGGGCCGTATGTGGAAACCTCGGCTGGACTCCCTGCGGATGGAACCTGGATAGGCGATAAACCTGGACTAGAGACTTGTGTGTTTAGGTAGGCCGTGGCCGACACCCTCGTTGGGCTTTCGCTTGAAGGTTGCCGAGTACATGTCGTGTAAACGACAATAAGTGGTGAGAGCGTGTATGAAGAAGTACACCCCTGCAGGGTTAACATCATCTATTCGAATAGCCGCGTCCGCGGTAAAGGACTACTTGGTTGCCTATACAGTTCATAGACAAGTTAATGGTTACTACTAAAAGACTCAAGATAATTGTGAGTACCAAGGATGGCCCTCTCGTAGGATGACGAGGGAGGATCCCCGGTGGAGTATTGTCTTGGTGATTAGTGGACTCGTGTGCAAAAACTATTTTACTGTGGTGTCTCGTAGGATAGCTTAGCCAAGAGTGAAAGCTGGCTTGCTGCAATAACTCCACCACCTTCTTGAGAATGAGCATGTATAGTAGGATTTATTGTAAGACTTGCTGAGTACCTTTGTACTCATGTTGCTTTAATTATTGTTTTCAGACGACAACACCGCCCCTCCGATGGGTCTTACGTAGACCTCGACGTCGATGAGTAACTTGCCACCCAGGTGGTGATTCTGGCCATGGAGGGCCCTATGTAGATAGACAGGCTTCGACAAGCCTTCTTTCTTTCTAGTGTTTGTACTCAGACTATTTGCTTCCGCATGTGTATGTATGCTTGTATGACTTGAGTGTCGGGTCTTGTGACCCCTACCTGTATGAACATGTTATGTATGGCTCTCCGGAGCCTTTAAATAAAGTACTTGAGTTGTAGAGTTTTGTTGTGATGCCATGTTGTATTTACACATATCGAGCATATTGTGTGTATGATTGAAATGCTTGGTATGTGTGGGATCCGACAATCTAGTTGTTTATCCTTGGCAGCCTCTCTTATGAGGAAATGTAGTCTAGTGCTCCTTGAGCCATAGTAGTCTGCTACAGCCCGGTTTACCGGAGTCCTGCTAGCCCAGCACTACTGCTCAGGACACTTGACTAGCCGGCATGTGTTTCACTTCATTCCTATGTCTGTCCCTTCGGGGAAATGTCACGCGGTGACATCCGGAGTCCTTCCTAGCCTGCTACAGCCCGGGTTCCCCGGAGTCCTGTTAGCCCAGTGCTACAGCCCGGATTCACACGCTGTTGACTAACATGCTCGATGTGATTCAGGTATGCCTGTCCCCATAGGTCTGTGCCGCTTTGGGTTCACGACTAGCCATGTCAGCCCGGGTTCTCTGTCATATGGATGCTAGATCGATGTGACTTGGAATTGGGGTCCTGACACCGCTCCAACGGAGACGTACTTCCCCTCAAAAGGAAGGAACTTCGGTAACACATCCTCGTCTTCACCGGCTCCACTGTTGGTTATCTTGTACCTTTACTTGTGCAAGCCTTTTGTGTTACTTCCCGTTCTTGCTTGTGTGCTTGTTGTTGTTGCATCATATAGGTTGCTCACCTAGTTGCACATCTAGACAACCTACTTTGATGCAAAGTTTAATTTGTTAAAGAAAAGCTAAAAATTGTTAGTTGCCTATTCACCCCCCTCTAGTCAACTATATCGATCCTTTCAGACGTGCCGCACGCAACGATCGTCACGCAAGCCTCAATCCTCTATGCGACACCAACTCTCAAGAGCACCAACAACATCAAACCCAAGGGGCTTTTGCGCTAGCACGAGAACGGCAATGACAACGCCAACATGAAGAGGAAGAACGAGCGCGTCTACACCAAGAAGCACAAGATGCCGAGGCACAACATCAAGCGCAATAATTGCGAGATGCTCAAGCATTTGAGGCACAAGCCCTCCAAGATTCAAGTCGAGTCGTAACCAACCGAGGCCGACAAGCTCGTGAACATGAAGAAGCACTTCGCAATGAAGCTCACGTGCATCGTCAAGTTCCTCCCCGAGCTCGACAAGCCCCTACACAAGCTCGCCAAGGACATCAAGTTCACCAAGAGCATGAAGACATTGGGCATCCTCCCCGACAAGAGCAACATGAGGTTGACAACCCTCCTCACCAAGAGCAACATGAGCTTGACAATCATCAACAACATGGGCATCATCATCCTCGACCCCAACGCAATGAAGAGCAATGCTATGGCAAGCTCAAGTTCACCATACCCAAGTTAAATGGAAGCAACGATCCCGAAGAGTACCTTTCATGGGCATTGAAGGTCGACAAAATATTTCGCTTGCACAACTATGACGAAGATAAGAAGATCGTGATGGCATCCCTTGAGTTCCAAGACTATGTCCTCATTTGGTGGGAACAAGTCATCGAGCGCCGAGAGGCAAGAGGTGAACCACCCATCACTACGTGGGCGCAAATGAAGGATGTCATGAGGGAACGCTTTGTGCCTACCTACTACAACCGCGACCTCTTCAAGAAACTCCAACTACTCAAGCAAGGAACCAAGAGCGTTGAAGAGTACAACAAGGAGATGGAGATTTCCATGATACGAGCCAATGTCACGGAAGATGATGAGAAAACTATGGCACGTTTCTTGAATGGACTCAATCACCCTATCAAGAAGATCGCCAACTTCCAACCATACTCGAACCTCATCGAGCTAGTGCATTAAGCTACCAAAGCGGAACGCCAAGTGCAAGATGATTTCAAGTATGCAAGTTCTCATCCAAGTTATATGGTTTCTCCAACACCCAAGCTTCAACGACTCCAACACCGTCTACACCAACAAAGCCTTCTCCAAGCAAGGTCGACAAGTCGAGTTACAAGAAAGCTTCGTACCCACCAAGTCATCCTACTACAACGAGCAACTTCAAGCCGAGAGCTTCATCATCATCAACCCCAACCGATGAGACCATCAAGACAAGGTCCTTCAAATGCTTCACATGTGGAGGCTGAGGCCACAAGTCCTATGAGTGCACCAACAAGCGGACCATGATCCTCAACGACGACGGTGAACGATGAAGGAGAAATGGACACCCTTGAGCAAGTTGCCATCACCAGAAAGTGAACGATGAAGAAGAACAAGTCTTTTGCGATGAAGATTCAAGTCCCGCTCTAGTTGTCTCCAAGGTCTTGACTCTTCAACATCATCAAGAAGAAGACCAACGATGCCATATCTTTCATACCAAGGCCGACATCAATGGAAGGTCTGTCAAGGTCATCATCGATGGAGGGAGTTGTCATAACCTTACAAGGGAAGACCTTTGCTCCAAGCTTCAATTGCCCAAGACGAAGCATCCACATCCCTACAAAGTTCAATGGCTTAGCGACTTCGGCACTATTCAAGTCGAGCATCGAGTACAAGTCTCCTTCAAAATTGGCGCCTACGAAGACACTTTGGAGCGTGATGTCATTCCAATGACCGTTTGCCACCTTCTTCTTGGACGCCCATGGCAATTTGATAGAGGTGTCATCCACAACTGCCGAATGAACCACTACATCTTCAAGATGAAGGGAAAGGAGTACGTACTTCGCCCCATGTCTCCAAGCCAAATGATCGCCGACAAGCAAGCCACCCATCGTGGAGAGAATAGCGAGAGAGCGAACCACCAAAAAGAGAGTGAGCGCCACAAGCCCAAATCGAGTGCCTCCATGATGAGCGAAAAGAAGAACTTAGTTATATTTGCCACCAAAAGTGAGATAAGAGGAGTGTGTGAGAACCCATATAGTGTCCTGCACTATGTCCTTTTGTGCAAGGATGACACACCAAACGCTAACACCTCTCACGCTCTACCTTTAGTGTTGTCTTCTCTTTTGCAGGAATTTCAAGATGTTTTCCCCGATGAGCTACCTCCGGGACTACCTCCACTATGAGGCATCGAGCACCGCATCGACCTCATCCCCGGAGCACCTCTTCCAAACAAAGCTCCCTACCGCGTCAACCCCTAACAAACCAAAGAAATACAGAGGCAAGTAAAGCATCTCATAGACCATGGACATGTGCATGAAAGTTTGAGCACTTGTGCCGTCCCGATCATTCTTGTGCCAAAACGTGACGGTAGCTTGCGCATGTGCTCCAATTGTAGAGCTATCAATGCTATCACCGTTCGCTATAGGTATCCCATTCCACGCCTTGATGATATGCTTGATGAACTTAGTGGTGCCACTATATTTTCCAAGATTGATCTTAAAAGTGGTTACTATTACATCCGCATACAAGAGGGTGACGGATGGAAAACTCCTTTCAAAACCAAGTTTGGGTTGTATGAGTGGTCAGTCATGCCTATGGGTCTATTGGAAGCATCGGGTACTTTTTGCGTCTTATGAATCATGTCTTTCGCCCTTACATTGGTGTGTTTGTTGTGGTCTACTTCGATGATATCCTTGTTTTTAGCAAGTCTCTCAAAGAGCATGTCACCCATGTCCGAACCATCTTACAAACTCTTCAAAACGAGCATCTCTTTGCTAACAAGGAAAAGTGCCTTTTTGGCGCTTATAGAGTTGTTTTCTTGGGTTTTTTTTGTATCTTATAAGGGTGTTCATGTTGATGAGTCCAAGATCAATGCTATTAAGACTTGGCCCCAACCAACTAACTTGCAACAAGTGCGTAGCTTTCTTGGCCTTGCGGGTTTCTATCGTCGCTTTGTGAAAGATTTTAGCACCATTGCTTCTCCTTTGCATGCTTTAAGCAAGAAGAATGCGCCTTTTGTTTGGGGACCATCCCAAGATACCGCTTTCAATGATATTAAGAATTTGCTTACTCATGCTCCCATGCTTGCATTACCCAACTTTGACAAGCCTTTTGAGATTCATTGTGATGCTAGTGGTCATGGCATAGGAGGTGTGTTAACGCAAGAGAAGTGCCCCATAGCTTAATTTAGTGAGAAACTTTCCGTAACGGAACTTAATTTAGTGTGCATTTTGCATGAATGGAAACACTATCTTCACCCTCATGAATTTATCATTCATACCGATCATGAAACGCTCAAGTATCTTAAGGGCCAAACCAAGTTGAACAAGCGTCATGCTAAATGGAGTGAATTTATTGAGTCTTTCCTTATGTCATCAAGTACATTAAAGGTAAGGAAAATATTGTGGCGTATGCCCTTTCCTGCATATGCATGCTTGTTACTCAACTTGAATTGGATGTCATTGGCTTTGAGCATATAAAAGACTTGTATGGGAATGATCCTACTTTTGCTACTCCTTATGCCAAATGTTTGAAGCATACATCTTGGGAACGCTATTACATCAAAGATGGATATCTTATGAGAGCTAACAAACTTTGCATCCCCGAGTCTTCTCTTTGTTTGTTGCTTTTGCAGAAATCTCATGGCAGAGGACTAATGGGACATTTTGGACGCGACAAGACTTTCGCTACGCTCTCAAAGAACTACTATTGGCCCAAGATGTTTCACGATGTCAACCGCTTCAGCAACCGATGCTCTAGATGTCACAAAGCTAAGTCAAAAGCTCAATCCCATGGCCTTTACATGCCTCTCCCAATTCCATATCTACCATGGGAAGGCATTAGCATGGATTTTGTACTTGGATTGCCTAGGACTAGAAATGGAAAGGATTCGGTATTTGTCGTTGTGGACCAATTCTCTAAGATGACACACTTCATACCATGCAACAAGATAGACGATGCTTCACATGTTGCCACTCCCTTTTGTAGGGAAATATTGCGTCTACATGGAGCGCCAAAGACGATCGTCTTGGACCGCGACGTTAAGTTCCTAAACTACTTTTGAAAGACCCTATGCGCCAAGCTCGGAATCAAGCTACTCTTCTCCACGGCGTATCATCCACAAACTGACCGCCAAACGGAGGTGACCAACCGCACCCTCTTCGCTCTACTTCGAGTACTCATCAAGAAGAACATCAAGGGGTGGGAGGAGTGTCTACCTATCGCCGAGTTCGCCTACAACTGTGCAAAACACTCAACAACCGGCAAGTCCCCTTTCGAGGTCGTCTACGGATTCAACCCATTGTAACCATTGGACATTCTTCCTCTACCACTCCAAGAGCGCATCAATTTGGACACAAGTGCACGTGTGACTCATCTCAAGAAGGTGCATGAAGATATAAGGCATACCGTCAAGCGCCAAGTACAACGACTTGCGACCAAGCTCAACATCAACAAGCACCCTATGGTATTCAACATTGGAGATCTTGTGTGGCTACACCTTCGCAAGGACCGCTTTCCCCAGGAACGCAAGTCCAAACTTCGACCACGAGCGGATGGACCCTTCAAGGTGCTTGCACGCTACAACAACAACCCATACAAGATCGTCATTCCACGTGACAAGTACTCCGTGAGCGACATCTTCAACGTCAAAGATCTCTCTCCCTACCATGGTGATGAAGAATTTGATCCGAGGACGGATCTTCCCCAAGGGAGGGGAGATGACGCGGAGCATCCCAAGGTCATCCCCATGGACCTACCATCGTCTCACCAAGTGCCTAGCGGACGCATGACACGAGCACGTGCAAGAGCTCTCGAAACTGAGGTGACATCTCTCCTCTCACATTTCCACTTCGATGCACATGAGACATGGCTACTACCTCAAATGGAGACATTGTGCATACTCAGGTACCAAGGAGCTAGCCATGGAGAAGCTAAGGAGCAAGAAGGATTGGGAGCGGAAGATATGCATGAAGACGGAGAAGAAATCAGCCAAGTCCCAGGCTGGCCGGATGATCCGGACGAGGTCCCGGACGATCCGGACTCAGCCCGGATGATCCGGTCCCCAGCCCGGACGATGCGGACAATTGAAGACCTGAGAGCAACAGGAGATGCCCTGAAGCCGGATCATCCGGACCCAGTCCCGGATCATCGGGACATACCCGGATGTCCGGACCAGGACCCGGACATCCGAACCTCCCGCAGCCCCCTTGACACAGCCGGACGATCCGGACACCGACCCGGATCATCCGGACCCCCGAAGCCCGGATCATCCGGACCAACATCCGGATCATCCGGACCGTGCCTGCGTCCATGATGTTGGGCCGAGGCCCATGTACCCCTTCGCCCCCTTTGCCTATATAAATGACTCCTCCTCTACTTTTATACGGTTAGCATTGATTTAGCTCATTTTAGAGATAGAGCATTGCTCATCCACATCGGATCTACTCCACGAGAGAGACCGCGGCCCCTCTTCAGAGAAGATCCCTTTGGATTCAAGACCTCCTCGCGGAGAAGATCATAAAGACCTCCTCACGGAGAATACCGTTACCTTTTGTATCGTCCCTAGTTGACTGTGTACCATGTGATCTCTTATGTACTCGAGGATCTAGCACATGTGTGACTATTTCTTGTTGGTTTAGTGATTCTCTCGTGTTTTCCCTTGTTTTCCCCCTTGTGTTCTTCGTGTTCATCATGGGATACGCTCCTTTCGTGAAAGATCGATCCCTAGGGTTCCTACCCTACATCAGGACCCCCTACCCGAGATCCGCCGGTTTTGACACCGACACCCTACTCGCCGCTGTGCCGCTGCGCTGCTGGGTGCCCCTCCTCCCGCCTGCCCTGGGACGTCGTCGTACGCGACCGCACCCTGCTAACCGCGCTCGCCCCTGCAAGCCTCGCCCCGCTCGTGACCCATGCCGCAACCGCCCGCAGCTCACCGCGCCGCTCAGAACTACGCTCGCGGCCACCCTCGCTGACCGCACCCTGTGCGTGCACCCGTGACCATCCTCGCCTCGCTCCCATGCCCACCGGTGCGCACCACCCCGCTGCTGCGCGCCTGCTCTGCTCCCGCCGCTGCACACAGCGGCCGCACTTGTTGCGCGCCCCTGGCCGCACACGCCCCGCGCTGCGTCGCCTGCTTGGCCTCGCCTCGCTCCCCGCCTTCGCTGCCGCGTGCGGCGCAGCCGCCGCAACCCCCTTGCTTCACGCCGCCCCTTCTCGCTCACGGCCTCACGCCGGCGCTATCGCGCAGCGGCCGCCCGCCGGTGGCCTCGCCCCGCTTTTGCCCTGGTCGGGTGACGCCCGTGGCCCAGCACCCGTATGCCTATTAAGGCCCCTATGCCTATGACCAGTGGGCCCAGCACCAGAACATTATTAAAAAATATTTAAATAATAATAATAAATATATTAATTAAATTAACTTAATTAATTATGTTTAATTAACCTAATTAACTATTATTAAATAAGCAATAATTAGATTAGTTAAACCCTAATTAGGATAAACAAAGTATGACAGCCGGGACCCACACCTCAGCTTGACCCAGTCAACGCCGTGTTGACTGCTGATGTCATGCTGACATCATGATGACATCAACATACACTATTCTGGATAATGTTGATTTAAAATAATTAAATAAATTCTAAAAAGTATTAAATCTTTTAAAATTAATATAAAATAAACCGTAGCTGGATGGAAAAACTTTGTACATGAAAGTTGCTCAAAACGACGAGATGAATCCGAATACGCAACCCGTTCGTCCGCCACACATCCCTAGCATAGAGAAGATGCAACTTTCCCCCCTCCGATTCATTTGTCCAAAAACGCGAAACACCGGGGATACTTTCCCAGATGTTTCCCCCCTTCGCCGGTATCACCTCCTACCGTGTTAGGACACTCCTAGCACCGTTACTTGTCATGTCATGCATTGATATGCATATGTTTGCATTGTATTCATTGCTTCTTCCCCCTCCTCTCTCTGGTAGACTACGAGACTGACGCCGCTGCTGGTGCCCCGATTGACTACGTTGTTGACGACCCCTACTTGCCAGAGCAACCAGGCAAGCCCCCCTTGATCACTAGATATCGCCAATTCTTCTCTCTACTGCTGGCATTAGAGTAGTATAGCATGTTACTACTTTCCGTTAATCCTATCCTGATGCATAGCCTGTCTTTGCTACTACTGTTGTTACCTTTACCTGCAATCCTAAATGCTTAGTATAGGATGCTACTTTTCCATCAATGGCCCTACATTCTTGTCCGTCTGCCATGCTATACTATCAGGCCGTGATCACTCGGGAGGTGATCATGGGTATATACTTATATACATTATACATGATATATGTGGTGAGTAAAGTCGGGTCGTCTCATAGAGTACCCGCGAGTGATTGATGGATTGGGACCGAAAGGACGTTTGTCCTGACGGCCCTCTGAGTGAAACTTTGTGGCAGAGTGACATGGTAGGTTGAGACCACCTAGGAGAGAGGTGGGCATGGCCCTGGCCGACATCCGCGGTTAATTCAATTAACACGCTTAATGAGATCTTGGTATTTGATTTGAGTCTGGCCACTGGCCTTTACGCACTAACCAACTACGCGGGAACAGTTATGGGCACTCGACGTCGTGGTACCACTCGAAGCCTTCTTGACGTCAGCGACTGGGCGGCGCGCGCCAGATTGGGATGGAATGCGAGCTCTTGTATTAGGGAGGCTAGGTCTGCTTCCGTCCGTGTTCGCAATGTGCAGGTGTGCAATGGGTGATGGGCCCAGACCCCTACGCGCATAGGATTTAGACCGGCGTGCTGACCTCTCTGTTATGCCTAGGTAGGGTTGCGATGTGTTGATCTTGCGAGGTCGGGCATGACCTAGGAAAGTGTGTCCGGCCAGAGGGATCGAGCGTGTTGGGTTATGTGGTGCACCCCTGCAGGGAAGTTTATCTATTCGAAGCCGTGTCCCTCGATAAAAGGATGACCCGGAGTTGTACCTCGACCTTATGACAACTAGAACCAGACACTTAATAAAACACACCCTTTAAAGTGCCAAATACAACCCGGTGATCGCTCTCTCACAGGGCAACAAGGGGTGGATCGCCGGGTAGGATTATGCTATGCGGTGATACTTGGTTAACTTACCATCTACTCTCTTCTACTGCTTCAAGGTGGAGGCTGCCAGAAGCGTAGTCTTCGATAGGACTAGCTATCCCCCTCTTATTCTATCATTCTACAGTCCAATCCACATATACTACCCCTTTCATTGATACCAATGCATATGTAGTGTAGCTCCTTGCTTGCGAGTACTTTGGATGAGTACTCACGGTTGCTTTGCTTCCCTCTTTTCCCCCTTTCTATACCTGCTTGTCGCAATCAGATGTTGGAGCCCAGGAGCTAGACGCCACCATCGACGATGACTCCTACTACACTGGAGGTGCCTACTACTACGTGTAGGCCACCGACGACGATCAGGAGTAGTTTAGGAGGATCCCAGGCAGGAGGCCCGCGCCTCTTTCGATCTGTATCCCATTTTGTGCTAGCCATCTTATGGCAACTTGTTTAACTTATGTCTGTACTCAGATATTGTTGCTTCCGCTGACTCATCTATGATCGAGCTCTTGTATTCGAGCCCTCGAGGCCCCTGGCTTGTAATATGATGCTTGTATGACTTATTTTTTTTAGAGTTGTGTTGTGATATCTTCCCGTGAGTCCCTGATCTTGATCGTATACATTTGCGTGTATGATTAGTGTATGATTGAATCGGGGGCGTCACAAGTTGGTATCAGAGCCGACTGCCTGTAGGAATCCCCCTTCCACACTACTTGACCGAAGTCGAGTCTAGACGTTGCAAAACTTTTACTAACATGGATGTGTGTCTTACAGGCCCACGTCACCATTTGGGTGGTATTAGGATCTTTTACTCCTCGATCTTTACTCTAGGACTCTGAACTCTCTTCTACTCGGGTTAAACAAATTTACTAACACTAACATTAGGATCCCGTGACTACATTCACCCCAAAGTTGGATAAGCCCTAGTTATTCCTTAGAGTAGTATTTTGAAAAATACCCACACTGCCATTTGATTCCTTTGGAACATCTTTTTTTCAGATGGAACCCATGAGGCAAGTCGTGCGCCACATGACGGCCATTGGTGTCCCAGGTTCGCCTCTTGTGTTAGCTGAGATGATGACCTATCTGGGTTATCGCTGGTACCCTGAGTACACCGCGTACGAGCAGTACCAGGACTTTAACCAGGAGCAGTACCGTGCCATCGTCCACCTCTACTCTCGGGAGTATGACTCCACTACTGTGCTGCACACTGCTCATGGTGTTGGAGTGATTATCGATATGGCAATACATGATGCTGCTTATGCTGCTCTGACACGTCTTCGTGGAGAGTATCGGGAGTTGGACATCTCCCCTTTTAGGCACATTGCTATCGCATCCGATGTTGGTGCGGAGGGGTACTACATTGTTGCCTACTCTACTGTCACCCGAGAGCCCTTCTACCATCAGAACCTGGTTCTGCATGCTGATTGGCCGGATAGAGCTAACCGAGATCTTCGCCACGAGTTGTACACCACCCGTCAGCACCTTTACCATGCTTTGACGTTATTGCACCCCCTTGTCCGATCTGGTGATCTGTCGCGTTCTATGATCTACCCAGCCAGGACCGTGATGCCCCAGGGTGCCGGCTGGCCAGATGTGGGAGGCTACTCTCCCGCAGTTGGTCCTCTTTTGCCACCTGAGTGTCAGGTTCTGCACCAGAGTATCTGCGGACCCCAGGCTACTGACGTGGAGGACTTCCCGTCGCGTCACTACCAGCTGTCAGGCTACACCTACCTCCACAGTTCCTCTTGGGACCGATGTAGGCTTGCTTATTAGTATTAGATGCATTCGCCGTGAGCCTGCGTGTCACATATGATGTCCTTAGTCTCTGTACTGAACTCTGTGCATGGTCCCTTTGTAAGGTGTGTCGACTACTATGTAGTATCTATCATGCTCCTTTATTTGTGCATGTTTCATCATGAATGATTCTTATCTTTGCAAATTTCCCAATGCTGAACTACCCTTGTTATATATTAGAAGGATGGTTAGACCAGGTGGTCGTGGTCATGGTGGCATTCCCCCCCACCGCCTGAGTACATGGCTGGTATGATGCAACAGTTTGAGCTGAATCGCCAGTTCATGGAGAATATTATGGCTTAGTTTCCTCGCCCCAATATGAACTAGCAGCCAGCCCAGGTGACTCTGCAGGATTTCATGCGCCTCAACCCAATTGTGTACCG
This sequence comes from Triticum aestivum, assembly GCF_018294505.1. Taxonomy (NCBI): domain Eukaryota; kingdom Viridiplantae; phylum Streptophyta; class Magnoliopsida; order Poales; family Poaceae; genus Triticum; species Triticum aestivum. Next base: position 270,766,321 of record NC_057800.1, on the reverse strand, counting down.
CAGCTCAACTCAACCTCTAGATGCTGATGACTGGCTCCGTGACATCACCTATGCGACGGAGTCTGCTGATGTAGCCCCTGCTAGCTATGTCACCTTTGCTTCCTTCTTTCTGAAGGGACCCGCTGCTCAATGGTTGGACAGCCACAGCCATACTCTGCCGGTTGGAACAATCATCACCTGGCCAGACTGCCAAGCCGCTTTCCGTGCCCACTTCATTCCTTAGGGAGTCATGGACCGGAAGAAGCGCGAGTTCCTCAAACTCACCCAAGGCAACAAAACTGTGGAAGCTTATCAGCGAGAGTTTCTGGATTTATCCCGCTATGCTGAAGAAGACATTGCAACTGATGCTCGCAGCCAGGAGAAGTTCCGTGATGGCCTTCAAGCTGACATCAAGCTCGCACATCTAGTGCATGACTTTGCTGATTTCGCCACCTTGGTGAACACGGCCATCAATGTCGAAACTGGTCTACAGGAACACAAGAGCTCTCACGGGCGCAACTGTGACACAGGCTCATCTTTGGGCCCGTCCTCGCAGAAGTGTAGGATATGGATTCCCAACAGCATGTACCAGCCAACTGCACCTGCTCCAAGGCAGTCCTATGCTGCACCTCGTTTGCCTCCTCCACCACCTAGGCAGCCAAGGCTTCCAGCACCACCACCCCGAGCTCGTGCTCCCACTCCCAATAATGGTATGTGCTTCAGGTGTGGACAACCAGGACACCGTGCTAGGGAATGCAACCAGAACCAGAATCAACTAGCCCTTCCCGCAGCTAGCCGTGGAAGCAACCAGCCCCGCAACAACAATGCCAAGTCTTATGGTCGTGTTCATGCCAACCATGTTGATCTCAATGAAGTTCTAGACCAGCTGATCGATTGTATTATAGTGGGGTTTTTATGCCCAAACTACAGATGTCGTGTTCTCCACAGGGACTAGGCAATGGCAACTATGCTCGGTTAAAGCTAGGTAGCACGATATTTGGTGACGAAAATAGAAAATAAAACCTAAACTAACAAGGTAGCTCCTGAAGATTATGTAGAAAGAAAGAAACCAACTAGCATAATGAGGTTCAGATATTACTCGTGTGTAATAATAGAGAGTCATAAGCCACAATTCAGTTCCCAGATCAACAATTTAAAATCACAGATACAAAACTTTTAAAATCATAGATACAAAACTAACACATGAACTAAAATTGCAAGCCACTGATCCAATACTCACAGATCAACAAAGTAAGTACTAAACGAGCACAAGAAGCTGACCGAACAAAATCACACACATCAATTCTTATGAAGTATACACACACACACACGAACACTCAGACACACGAACACACATACACACACACACACACAAATACGAGTATGGTATTGGAGGGCACTGTTCTAATACTCTCCGATGAACAAAAATAGTTCTACTGTACTAAACAATCACAAGTCTGAAACTAAACATGTCATAGCATTATTATACAGTTATGAATCTGAACCAATAGCAGGTTTGAAGCACTAGTCAAATATGAATATTACATACGATCTCAAGTCTACAGAAATTTAGAGAATGAGGGAGAGAGATGTGTGGTGCAGAGTTTCAGCAAGTGAGGTGCAGCAGGGGGCGCAGGAGAAGAAGGAGCATCAGCTTGGGGTTGAGAGAAGGGCAGCAGGGAAGAGCAGCAACAGGAGGGGCAAGGGGAGAAGAAGCAGCAGTAGGGATGGGGAAGAGCAGCAGCGGCAGAAGGCAGGGTCACGCGGGTACCCAGACACCCGTCTGGTCAGGCACGCGAGGTGCGGCAGTGGAGTGATGGCGCTGTGGTGGAGATGGTGGTGCTGGTGGAGATGAGTGAATGGATGGCTGAGTGGCGTAGGTGGATGGAGGTGATGGTGGTGCTGGGTGGAGTGGTGGAGGTCGCGGAGGCGCACCAGCACGCCAGTCTGGCCGTGGCGGCGGCCGGACGTGAAGAAGGAGGGGTGAGGGAGAGAGATGTGTGGCCAGGCTCGGAGGGGATCGAAGGAGATGGCTAGGGATTTGACCCCTCTCAATCAGATCTGCATTCTTCTTGTTTAGCCCTCCTTGTTTTCTTCTTTCTTCCCAAGTTGGTCCCCTTCTTCATCAGCTAGCCCCCTGGAGGTTAATTCTTCTTCACACTCGAGTCCCTCCGCAAAATGCAGAAACCGCAACCTCTTAGACACTCAAATATAGAAGGATTTGTCGCCCATTTCTGCAAAATATGGAGTAGTGTTGTAAATGTGACATAATATGAGTATTTGAATATCTTTCGAGTAAATAATTTGAGAATATGATTACAATTTGATGCAAAAAGGCTAAAAAGATTATATGAGGAAATGCTCTATCATGTTCCCCCACACTTAAATCTTTGCTTGTCCTCAAGCAAAGGCATATGACAAGAGCAAGAGTATGAACAGTGAGCTGACTAGAGATTGCCAAGTGAAGTAGATCTCTGAACAGTGCATGCTTTGGACTTAGCTAGTGAAAATTAATGGTTAGGAGTGCTTCAAAGCGGTAGGATACTAGTAGACTTGACCATTTTAAACTTTTACAATGATAAAAGAGGATCAACAAGTTTAAGTGATGACTGTGCCAAATGGTTCCTAAAGAGAGCATGATCTCGAGAAACACTTATTACCATGAACACAACATTGTGGTAAAACCACTTATTGAATTTGGAGGAAGCAACAATGATAATATATTATCGGTCTCACAAAAGGAACATACCACCGATCCCGAGAATATGGTATACACCTGGTTCGACCAATATTTAGTTTTTTTGTTTGTCTCCCCAAAGGAACATACCAGTGATCCCGAGAACATGGTATACATCTGGTTCGACAATTACATTATTTTAATATAATTAACTCCTATCCAATCCAACCACATTTCACAAGCCACCGATCCGGGGAACATGACATGCTACTGTTAGGTAAGATCAGATAATTATTCATTATAAGATTTTTTTAATGAACAACACATAAGCACAAAAAAAGGAATCCTCACTTCTCCATGTCTGGTTCACATGCTACCGATCCAGGGAACATAGCATGCTAATCCATAGTGGTTAGGTGATTGCTCTCAATGGGAACACACTTCGCACAAATTCAGCATCTAAACATGGTGATCTTGGTGTATCATAGTAAATGAAGAAAATGACGAAGTTTTCTAGTGTACTAGGGATTTGAGCACTCAAAACTAATAGTTCTCACTAATTTCAGCCAAGCATGCATGGTGTAGATCACTAGTTTACAAGGCATCCAGGAATCAAGTTCACAAATTGACATCAAGCACGATGCCAAAGGTGAATTTCAGCTTGACAACAAGTAATAACTGTTTCAAGCAACCCAACTAGCAATTGAATTTAGCATGTATTTATGATGTTCAGAATGGGTCATGAAATAGCTCACCGGGCACTATGAAGTAATACTCGCTTGATCACTCTCTAAGCTACAACTCTCTCCTTTTTCTTCCTCATACATGCTCCAGCTTCGCTCTTCCTCATATGTTCTCTTTGCTTCTCCTCTTCACCATGCCGTGAATCCACCAGGATCCCAGGGAATGTCATCTCAAACTCGGTCAACTCACCGTAAATGGTGCACAAGTGTAAACCTAAAAGAACACTCAATAACCAAGCCAATACAAGTGACATAGAGAATGCCCTCTAAGTCATCGATAGAGTACCATATCATATAAGTATATCTATTGAGCAAATCAGGAACATGTATCAACAACAAGTCACATGGTGCATAGGCAATATCAGCGATATGACATAACTTATCTAGAAAGCTGAGATAATACCTGAAATGGCCTTGGAGAAGTTTTATGACTACCTCAACTGAAGATACCATGGAAGGCATGGTAGTAGAAACCTCCACCGGCCTCGTATCGACAGGTGAAATAGTAGGGCTTTGCTCCTTGACATCTGAAGTGACCTCATCATAATCAACAATGAAGATTTCCATCTCAGGCTCAAGCGTTGAAGAATCTATGTGGCTAACATCATTAAAGGTGAACTTTTCCATATCTGGCTCTAGCAGCACATGATCAATATCAACTAAAGGTATCTCATCAATATCAAAAGTAACTAACTGTAGCTCTGGTTCATCCATAGAAGAATCATCACAATGCAAAACTGAATCTAGAATGCTAGTATCCATATGATCTGAAGTGTGTGTGTCAACTAGGATGGTGTCATCATCATCAAAGATAATCCATGAAAGCTCAATCTTATCACACGGAGAAACTGGTTCCGGCTTTTGTGTAAGAGATTCTTGCTGAGATGAAGTGATTTGTTGCAAGCAAGCAACTGGGCCAGAGGTGGGCTTCTCATTGTACCACTGAAGTTCGTGGAAGGCTATGTTCTTAATCAGCAGAAAAGCATCATCAAGTGTCTTGTTTGTAATAGCTCCACTCGCTGCCATATCGACGAAAGATCGAGTGTCCGAAGTCAATCCTCTATAGAATAACTGCAGCTCTAACCATCTCTCGAGCCCGTGGTTAGGACATCTCCTAAATAAGGCTTTGTACCTCTCCCAAGCATCATACAAGCTCTTGCCTTCACGCTGAACGAAGCTAAAGATCTCATCTCGAATTGCGGACTGCTTGTGTAGTGGGAAATATTTAGCCAAGAAAGCTCATGATATCTCATTCCAACTGAATGATCTTGATGGCAAGGATCGATACCAAGCACGAGCATTATCTCGGAGAGAGAATGTGAACAGCATGCACTTGATAACATCTTGAGGAACTCCATGATACTTTAATGTATCTGAATACTCCATCACTCGGAGCAAGTGCTCATAAGGGTCTTCAGTAGGCAGTCCTCCAAACCGTTGTTGTTGAACCAAAGTAATAAGACTAGGTTTCAGCTCAAAGTTCTCTGCCTCAATAGTTGTCCAAACCGGTCTTGTGATATAGCACTGACTTTTGGGCATCCAAAGATCAGGAAGCAATGCCATCTTAACCGAGTGTAACTATAGAACAACCTGCAATTAGTTCAGATTTCCTATGCACACTCATAAACAATAAACACTAGTTAGAAAGTTAATATCCTAATAAGCCGAAGCAACAAAAAGTAAGAAGGTAAAAGAAGCACCGAAATAAATTTCACTAGAAATTTAAACAAAAACTATACTAAGCCTAGTCTATAGCTTCACACAATTGTTCGACGCTAGTCCCCGGCAACGGTGCCAAAATGATCGATTGTATTATAGTGGGGTATTTATGCCCAAACTACAGATGTCGTGTTCTCCACAGGGACTAGGCGACGGCAACTATGCTCGGTTAAAGCTAGGTAGCATGATATTTGCTGACGAAAACAGAAAATAAAACCTAAACTAACAAGGTAGCTCCTGAAGATTATGGAGAAAGAAAGAAACCAACTAGCATAATGAGGTTCAGATATTACTCACGCGTAATAATAGAGAGTCATAAGCCACAATTCAGTTCCCGGATCAACAATTTAAAATCACAGATACAAAACATTGAAAATCATAGATACAAAAGTAACACATGAACTAAAATTGCAAGCCACGGATCCAGTACTCACAGATCAACAAAGTAAGTACTAAACGAGCACAAGAATCTGACCGAACAAAATCACACACATCAATTCTTATGAAGTATACACACACACACACGAACACTCAGACACACGAACGCACACACACACACACACACAAATACGACTATGGTATTACAGGGCATTGTTCTAATACTCTTCGATGAACAAAAATAGTTCTACGGTACTAAACAATCACAAGTCTGAAACTGAACATGTCATAGCATTATTATACAGTTATGAATCTGAACCAATAGCAGGTTTGAAGCACTAGTCAAATATGAATATTACATACGATCTCAAGTCTACAGAAATTTAGAGAATGAGGGAGAGAGATGTGTGGTGCAGAGTTTCAGCAAGTGAGGTGCAGCAGGGGGCGCAGGAGAAAAAGGAGCAGCAGCATGGGGTTGAGAGAAGGGCAGCAGGGAAGAGCAGCAACAGAAGGGGCAAGGGGAGAAAAAGCAGCAGTAGGGATGGGGAAGAGGAGCAGCGACAAAAGGCAGGGTCGCCCGGGTACCCAGACACCCGTCTGGTCAGGCGCACGAGGTGCAGCGGTGGAGTGATAGCGCTGTGGTGGAGATGGTGGCACTGGTGGAGATGAGTGAATGGATGGCTGAGTGGCGCAGGTGGATGAAGGTGATGGTGGTGCTGGGTGGAGTGGTGGAGGTCGCGGAGGCGCACCACCACGCCAGCCTGGCCGTGGCCGCAGCCGGAGGTGGAGAAGGAGAAGGAGGGGTGAGGGAGAGAGATGTGTGTCCAGGCTCGGAGGGGATCGAAGAAGATGGCTAGGGATTTGACCCCTCTCGATCAAATCTGCATTCCTCTTGTTTAGCCCTCCTTGTTTTCTTCTTTCTTCCCAAGTTGGTCCCCTTCTTCATCAGCTAACCCCCTGGAGGTTAATTGTTCTTCACACTCGAGTCCCTCCGCAAAATGCAGCAACCGCAACCTCTTAGACACTCTAATATAGAAGGATTTGGGCCTTTTCACCCTTTTCTGCAAAAGATGGAGTAGTGTTGTAAATGTGACATAATATGAGTATTTGAATATCTTTCGAGTAAATAATGTGATTACAATTTGATGCAAAAAAGCTAAAAAGATTATATGAGGAAATGCTCTATCACCAGCCTTCTACTGTGATGGGTACACTCCTCGTAAATTCTATACCAACATCAGTTTTATTTGATACAAGAGCATCGCATTCGTTCATATTAGCTGAGTTTGCATTCATGCATGGCATTAAATACGAAGAGATGAACAGTGCAATAGTGGTACACACCCCTGCGGGCCAATGTCAAACCTCTATGGTTAGTCACAATGTTCCCGTTGAAATCAAAGGACTGGAATTCCTTTCTCTCCCATCGTACTGAAGTCCTATAGCATTGATCTCATTCTAGGAATGGATTGGTAGAAAGCGCATATCGCTTCGATAGTTTGCGCCACTAAGACCGTCCATATGCTACACCCTTCCTATGAAATAATAAGCTACAATGCCCACCTGGTTCGGAATGCTGAGGCAAGGCTTTATGCCTTGAATGCATTGAACTCTGCACCACTCGAGGGCATTGAAAACATTCCCATCGTTCGTGAATTCCAAGAAGTCTTTCCTGAAGAACTTCCAGGGATTCCCCCTGCTAGAGCTGTCGAATTCATCGTCGACTTGAAACCAGGCACCAATCCTATAGCCAAACGGCCCTACAAGATGCTGCCGCATAAACTCATCGAGCTTAAGGAGGAAATCGACAAATCTCTCCGCAAAGGTTTCATTCGCCCTAGTTGCTCTCCTTGGGGAGCACCTTCTCTCTTTGTTAAGAAGAAGGATGGGACAAACCGATTGGTCCAAGATTATCGTCCTATTAACCAAGCCACCATTCAGAACAAATATCCCCTCCCTTGGATCAATGATCTATATGATCAACTGGATGGTTCATCAGTGTTCTCCAAACTTGACTTGAGGTTGGGTTACCACCAGATCCGTGTTCGTGAAGAGGATATCCCAAAGACCGCCTTCGTGACTCGATATGGATCATACGAGTACACCGTCATGTCATTCGGCTTAAGAATGCTCTAGCCACCTTCTCTCGTCTGATGAACTATATATTCATGGATTACCTCGACAAGTTCGTCGTGGTTTATCTACATGATATCCTTGTATTTTACACTAACAAAGAAGAACATGCCGAATATCTTCGTCTTGTGCTGGAAAAGCTTTGAGAGCATCAACTCTACACTAAGTATTCCAAGTGTGAATTCTGGCTTCCCGAAGTAACCTATCTTGGGCATGTCCTCTCCAAGGATGGTATTGCCGTCAACCCTGAACGAGTCCAGGCTATTCTCGATTGGACTCCTCCGAAGAATGTCAAGCAAGTCAGAAGTTTCTCTGTCTCGCCAGCTATTGCCATCGATTCGTCGAGAACTTCTCCAAGATCGCCTGGCCTCTAACTAACCTGTTGCATAAGGGCGTCAAGTTTCTATGGACAGACAAGTGTCAGGAAAGTTTCCAGGCACTCAAAGACAAGTTGACTTCTGCCCGAGTGTTTGCTGCATCTGATACTAAGAAGGACTTCGTCATTTACTGTGACGCTTCCCGTCAAGGATTAGGCTGTGTACTAATGCAAGAGCGCAAAGTGATTGCTTATGCCTCTCGTCAATTGCGCCCTCACGAAGAAAACTAACCAGTTCATGATCTCGAGCTTGCTGCTGTCATTCATGCACTAAAACAGTGGCGACATTACCTTCTCGGTAATCGCTGCGAGATCTTCACCGACCACGAAAGTCTGAAGTATCAGTTTACCCAGCCAGACCTGAACCTCCGTCAGTAGAGATGGATGGAGACTGTTGCAGACTTTGACTTGGGTATTTCCTATACCCTAGGAAAGGCTAATGTAATGGTTGATGCCTTGAGCTGCAAGTCTTACTACAACCACCTCCAGGTTCGAAAAGTCTAGCCCTCGCTTGTCGAGGAATTTAGAAAGGTGAACCTTCATATTGTCCTTCCTGGTGCACTCGCTCCCCCTCCCCCAGAGTTCCAAAAGATGAATCTTCGTGTTGTTCCGAAGGGTTCTCTAAATACCATGGTCGTCGAACCGGATCTCATGGGCGATATCAGGACTATTCAACATTATGACTCTGAAGTCGAGAAGATTAAACGCTATCTCGTAGAAGGAAAGCCCTCATTCTTCACTATTGCCGATGATGGCGCCTTGTACTTCAAAGGCCGCCTAGTGGTGCCATGTGTGAGGAAAAACCTGGATCTGACTCCAAAGGTTATTAAAGAAGCACATGATACGCCTCTATCTATCCATCCTGGTAGTACAGATGTACCAAGACATCCGTCAGAGATTCTGGTGGTCTAATATGAAGCAAGACATTGCTTGTTATGTTGCTGAGTGTGACGTTTTCCGTCGTATCAAAGCAGAACATCAAAGGCCTGCTGGAACTCTGCAACCTATCTCTATTCCTGAATGGAAATGGGACTATGTTGAAATGGACTTCGTTACTGGATTTCCCAAATCGCAGAAAGGTAATGATGCTATTCTGGTCATCATTGACCGGCTTTCTAAGGTTGCAAATTTTCTGGCAGTCAAAGAAACAATCACTGCTAGTCAGCTTGCAACTCTCTACATGTCCAGAATTGTTTCACTTCACGGTATTCCACTGGTTATTAGTTCAGACTATGGCAACTTGTTCACTTCAAGATTCTGGGCAAGTTTCCAAGAAGCTATGGGGACTCATTTGTCGTTCAGTACTGCGTTTCATCCTCAGTCGCAAGGGCAAGTTGAACGTGTCAACCAAGTTCTCGAAGAAATGCTTCAAGCTTGTGTAATTTCCTTCGACAAGAAATGGGAGGAATCTCTCCCGTATGCTGAGTTCTCCTATAATAATAGCTATCATGCTAGTCCGAAGATGGCCCCCTTTGAAGTGTTATATGGACAAAAGTGCCGAACCCCTCTAAACTGGTCAGAAACCGGGGAACGTCCACTCTTCGGTCCGGATATTATCCAACATGCCGAAGAACAAGTACGCATTATTCGTGAGAATCTCAAGACTGCTCAGTCACGTCAGAAAAGTCAGTATGACCGTCATCACAAAGACATGGTCTATCAACCTGGTGAAAAGGCTTATCTTAGTGTCACACCAATGAAGGGTGCTCACCGCTTCGGGATCAAGGGCAAGCTAGCTCCTCGCTATATCGGCCCCTTCACTATTCTCGAAAGGCACGGAAAAGTGGCATATCAGCTGGAGCTTCCGCCAAACCTTTCTCGGGTTCACAATGCGTTCCACATGTCACAGCTCCACCGTTGCTTCAAGGACCCAATCCGAGCAGATGAAGTGCTTGAATTGCTACATGACCTCTGCAATAAAGAGCACCCGGTACGCATTCTCGACCAAGCTGAACGCCGCACATGTCAGAAGGCAGTCAGGTTTCTCAAGGTCTAGTGGTCGCATCACTCTGAAGACGAAGCCACTTGGAAACATGAGGATCGCCTGTGTGATGAATACCCCGCACTATTTCCTTCTACCTCCTAAATCTCGGGATGAGATTTCTTGTAGTGGAGGAGTTTTGTAATGCCCGGATAATTAAGCTACAGTGAACCTATGATAATGATGCCACATCACCTCCGTTACTGTTGCTAATCTCTCGTTAGTTCAAAAACCGGTTCAAAAATCAATTGAAAATATGGCAAACAACATAAGTTTTCAAACTTTAAAACTAAAATATTCGGAGTGTGCCAAACAATGCCTAGGTATTTAAGGTGAAGAAAACACACTTTTACAGAATGCCTAAATATTTTAAATTGAATTAAAACAAAAAGGAAATAAATAAAAGAAAAAAAATAAAAAGACCTAACAAAACTAAAGAGAAAAAGAAAACCCCCTAGGCCAACTGGCCCAGCTAACCAACAGTCAGGCCGGCCCAACCGGCCCAGGCCGTCCCTCCCACTCCCCCATAACCCCCTGGGCGAACAAACCCTAACCCCCCAACACACCCACTCGCCACTCCCCCACCCACGTCGCCTCCTCCCCCGATCTCGATCTGGATCGTGGCATCACCCGCCGCCGCTGCCCGAGGACCCCGCCGGAGGCCACCTCGCCGGAGCCACCCCGCCGGATCGCCGCTCGCCTCCCCGTCGCCCGCTCGTCACCGTCCTCCTCCTCAACCCCCACTACCTAGACCCCACGGCCCCGTGGTGAGGCCCCGACATCTCCTCCTACTCCCCTTCTCGCAACGGCACCCCGTGCCCGCCGCTGCCTCTCTCGGCGCGCTCACCGCGCTTGTAGCCGCACCCACTCGCGCATGCCCGCTCCTCGACGTGCCCGTGGCGCACCCTGCAGCCGCCGCCCGCGTGTTCCGTGGCACCTACTCGCCGCTGCGCTGCTGCGCGCCCCTCCTCCCGTGTGCGCTCGACCGTCGTCGTACGCGACCGCGCCCCGCTAATCGCGCTCACCCCCTGGAAGCCTCGCCCTGCTCGTGACCCACGCCGCAACCGCCAGCAGCTCGTCGCGCCGCTCGGAACTCCGTCCGCGGCCACCCTCACCGACCACACACTATGCATGCACCCGCAGCCCTGCTTGCCTCGCTCCCACACCCACCGGCGCGCACCACCCCGCTGCTACGGGCCTGCTCTGCTCCCACCGCCGCTCGCCGCGGCCGCACACGCCCCGCGCCGCCGTCGCCTTCTTGGCCTCGCCTCACTCCCCGCCTCCGCCGCCGCTCTGCTGCCGCGTGCGGCGCAGCCGCCGCAACCCCCTGCTTCCCCGCGCCCCTTCTCACTCACCGCCCCGCGCAGGCGCTGTCGCGCCACGACCGCCCGCCGGTGGCCTCGCCCTGCTTTCCCCCTGGTCGGGCGACGCCCGTGGCCCAGCACCCGTATGCCCATTAAGGCCCCTGTTCCTATGACCAGTGGGCCCAGCCCCAGAACGTTATTAGAAAAAGATAGAAAATAATAATAATAAGGGATAATTAATTTAGTACCCTTAGTTGTGTCCCACTCGGCAGGTTTACCCCTAGTTTCCAAAAACACTTGTTCCTGCCCAAAGCACTTCGCTCGTCTTATGCTTTTGCTCTTTGACCGTTTGACCATCACTTTGAAAACTTCATAAAAAATTCATACTAACTCGGAAAAATTCAAATAAGATGTCAAAATGTTCAAAAGAGCATCACCTATATGTGCATGTCATTTGCATTCATGAAAAAAGTGTTGGCCGGTCCTTGTCTCAGTTTTAGCTCATATCATCTTAGCATGAACAGTAAAATCTAAAAAAAATCTAAAAATTCCAAAAAAAATGTGGCAAAATTTGACCAGTGTTTTGAGTGCTTGCAAAGTTTCATAAGGGAAGGGCATTCGTGGAAGTCGTGGTAAGAAAATGAAATTTTGGAGCATTGATTTTTTTTCCATGACTTCCACGAATGTCATTCCCTCATGAAACTTGGCAAGCACTCAAAACATTGGTCAATGTTTGCCACAATTTTTTTTGAATTTTTTGAATTTTTTTAGATTTTACTGTCCATGCTAAGATGATATGAGCTAAAACTAAAATGGGGATTGGCCAACACTTTTTTCATTTATGCAAATGACATGCACATATAGGTGATGCTTTTTAGAACATTTTGATATCTTATTTGAATTTTACTGAGTTAGTATGAATTTTTTATGAAGTTTTCAAAGTGATGGTCAAACGATCAAAGGGCAAAAGCATAAGAGGAGCAAAGTGGTTTGGGCAGGAACAAGTGTTTCGGAAACTAGGGGTAAACTTGCCGAGTGTGACCCAACTAGGGGCATAAAATCAATTAGCCCTAATAATAAGTATATTAATTAATTAATTAATTAATTAATTAACTTAACTAATTATGTTTAATTAACCTAATTAACTATTGTTAATTAATTAAGCAGTAATTAGATTAGTTAAACCCTAATTAGGATAAATAGAGTATGATAGCTGGGACCCACATGTCAGCTTGACCCAGTCAACGCCCTGTTGACTGCTGACATCATGATGATGTCAGCATACACTATTCTGGATAATGTTGATTTAAAATAATTAAATAAATTCTAAAAATGACTAAATCTTTTAAAATTAATATAAAATAAGCCGTAGCTCAGATGGAAAAACTTTGTACATGAAAGTTGCTCAGAATGATGAGACAAATCCGGATACATAGCCTGTTAGTCCGCCACACATCCCTAGCATAGCGAACACACAACTTTCCCCCTCCGGTTCATCTGTCCAAAAACGCGAAACACCGGGGATACTTTCCCGGATGTTTCCCCCCTTCGCCGGTATCACCTCCTACCGCGTCAGGGCACTCCTAGCACTGTTATTTGTCATGTAATGCATTGATATGCATCTTTTTGCATTGTATTCATTATTTCTTCCCCCTCTTCTCTCCGGCAGACTACAAGACTGACGCCGCTGCTGGTGCGCCGATCGACTATGTTGTTCACGACCCCTACTTGCCAGAGCAACCAGGCAAGCCCCCCCTTGATCACCATATATCGCCTATTCTTCTCTCTACGGCTTGCATTAGAGTAGTGTAGCATGTTACTGCTTTCTGTTAATCCTATGCTGATGCATATCCTGTCTTTGCTACTACTGTTGTTACCTTTATCTGCAATCCTAAATGCTTAGTATAGGATGCTAGTTTTCCATCAGTGGCCTGATGACCCACAAGTGTAGGGGATCTATCATAGCCTTTTTGATAAGTAATAGTGTCGAAGCCAACAAGGAGCAGAAGGAAATGAAAAGCAGTTTTCAGTAAGGTATTCTCTGCAAGCACTGAAATTATCAGCAACATATAGTTTTGTGATAAGGTAATTTGTAACGAGTAGCAAGTAATAAACGTAAATAAGGTGCAGCCAGATGGCCCAATCCTTTTTGTTGCAAAGGACAAGCCTGGGCAAGCCCTTATATGAAGGAAAGCGCTCCCGAGGACACATGGGGATTATTGTCAAGCTAGTTTTCATCACGTTCATATGATTCGTGTTCAGTACTTTGATAATTTGATATGTGGGTGGACCGGTGCTTGGGTACTGTCCTTACTTGGACAAGCATCCCACTTATGATTAACCCCCATTGCAAGCATCCGCAACTACAACAGAAGTATTAAGGTAAACCTAACCATAGCATGAAACATATGGATCCAAATCAGCCCCTTACGAAGCAACACATAAACTACGGTTTAAGCTTCTGTCACTCTGGCAACCCATCATCCACTTATTACTTCCCAATGCCTCCCTCTAGGCCCAAACAATGGTGAAGTGTCATGTAGTTGACGTTCACATGACACCACTAGATGGATGACAACATACATCTCATCGAAATATCAAACGAGTACCAAATTCACATGACTACTTATAGCAAGACTTCTCCCATGTCCTCAGGAACAAACGTAACTACTCACAAAGCATATTCATGTTCATTATCAGAGGGGTATTAATATGCATAATGGATCTGAAGATATGATCTTCCACCAATTAAACCAACTAGCATCAACTACAAGGAGTAATCAACACTACTAGCAACCCACAGGTACCAATCTGAGGTTTGGATACAAAGATTGGATACAAGAGATGAATTAGGGTTTGAGATTAGATGATGCTGGTGAAGATGTTGATGGAAATTGATCCCGTCCCGATGAGAGGATCATTGGTGATGACGATGATGATGATTTCCCCCTCCCGGAGGGAAGTTTCCCCGGCAGAACAGCTTTGCCGGAGCCCTAGATTGGTTCCGCCAAGGTTCCGCCTCGTGGCAGCGGAGTTTCTTCCCAAAAGCTTGCTTATGTTTTTTCCTCGACGAAAGACTTCAAATAGCAGAAGATGGGCACCGGAGGCCTGCCAGGGGGCCCACGAGGCAGGGGGCGCGCGCAGGGGGTAGGGCACAACCCCCACCCTCATGGCCAGGGTGTGGGCCCCCTCCGGTGGATTCTTTCGCTAGTATTTTTTATTAATTCCAAAAATAGCTTATGTGAAGTTTCAGGACTTTTGGAGCTGTGTAGAATGGGTCTCTAATATTTGCTCCTTTTCCAGCCCAGAATTCCAGCTGCCAGCATTCTCCCTCTTCATGTAAACCTTGTAAAATAAGAGAGAATAGGCATAAGTATTGTGACATAATGTGTAATGACAGCCCATAATGCAATAAATATCGATATAAAAGCATGATGCAAAATGGACGTATCAACTCCCCCAAGCTTAGACCTCGCTTGTCCTCAAGCGAAAGCCGATATCGAAAAATATGTCCACATGTTTAGAGATAGAGGTGTCGATAAAAATAAAATACGGACATGAGGGCATCATGATCATTCTTAGGACAACAACATAAATATATATTTTCATATGATCTCTTATGCTAAAGTAACAATTCAATCACATACTCAAGTATGAATCAGAAACTTCATTGAAAACTAACAAACTATAATCTCAATCATTGAAGGAATTGCAATTTATCATAACATAGGAAAGAGTCAATATAAGAGCTTCTCAGCAAGTCCACATACTCAGCCATCTTTTAGTCTTTCATAATTGCTAACACTCACGCGATATTTATGGTTATGAAGTTTTAATCGGACACAGAGAAAGACATGGGCTTATAGTTTTGCCTCCCAACGTTTTACCTCAAGGGTGATGTCAACAATAATAGTTCATGAAAACCCACATCCAATTAGCCATATATATCAGGATCCTTCCAACACATTGTGCTTGCCAAAGGATAAAATGTAAAAAGGAAAGGTGAATATCACCATGACTCTTTGCATTAAGTATAAGACAAGAATAAAAGATAGGCCGTTCGTAGAGGGAAGGAGAGGTTGTCATGTGCTTTTATTGTTGGATGCACGGAATCTTAATGCGAAAGAACATCACTTTGCATTGCCACTTGTGGTATGGACCTTTATTATGCAGTCCGTCTCTTTTATTTCTTCCACATCAGAAGATTGTATAAAGCTTATTTTCTCCACACTAATAAGTCATACATATTTAGAGATCAATTCTTATTTCTTGCAACGATGACAACTTACTTGATGGATCTTACTCAATCCATAGGTAGATATGGTGGACTCTCATGGCAAAACCGGGTTTAGGGATATTTGGAAGCACAAGTAGTATCTCTACTTGGTGCAAAGAAATTGGCTAGCAAGAGAGGGAAAGGCAAGCTCAACATGTTGGATGATCCATGACAACATAATTTATCTCAGATGTAAGAAAACATAACCCATTACGTTGTCTTCCTTGTCCAACGTCAACTCTTTAGCATATCATACTTTAATGAGTGCTCACAATTATAAAAGATGTCCAAGATAGTATATTTATATGTGAAAACCTCTCTTTCCTTATTAGTTCCTATTAATTGCAACGATGACCAAGACTATGTTTGTCAACTCTCAACAACTTTTATTCATCATACTCTTTATATGTGAGCTCATTACTCTCCATAAGATCTCTTTATTTCTTTTTATTTCTCTTTTATTTTATTCCCTCAAGATCATAGCAAAATAATCAAGCCCTTGAATGAACACTAATATTTATTTATTATATATAGCTCACGGACTCGATTACATAGGAAGATCATAAAGCAAAACTCACAACTAGATCATACTAAAACTTTATTCTACTAGATCAAGATATTATCAAAAAAATCGAACTAAGAAAAATGGTAAAGATAAAAGTGATGGTGATACGATACCAGGGCACTCCCCCAAGCTTGGCAGTTGCCAACGGGAGTGCCCATACGCGATACTTAGTTCTTATTTTTTGGTGAAGAAGGTGCTGGTGATGATGGATAGTCGCACATCGAGCGTAGGAGATCCTCCAATTTGCGGATAATGCCCTTGAGTGCGATGATATGCTCCTTCAACAAAATATTTTCACTTGTGAGATATTTGTATTGAATAAGAGCCAACTCAATCATCTCGAAAGCCTCAATCTCCATTGGGATAAAGAGATTGTGGTGAGGTTGAAGGATGTCTTCTTCTGCTACTGCCGGAACTTGGTCCCCCATGGCCTTCTTGATCCCATCATCCTTGTTGATCTCTCCGGGCTCTTCTCTCTTCAGCTCTATCTTCATTAGCCAAGCATCATTGCCCTCATTGTTGGAGGAGGAGGGAGATGACATGATGCTTGGCCTTGACCACCCTGGCAGAAAACAGCTCGAAACAAAAGCAGGAGATATTTGCGTGATACGGTGGTAAAAACCTTCAGGAGATTATATAATGAATTTTTACCGACCGGAAGAAGTACCGTGCAAGAAAACAGAGTCCAGAGAGCACACGTGGTGCCCAAGAGGCAGGGGGCACGCCCTCCACCCTCGTGGAAGCCTCGTGTCCTTTCCGGTCTGCTTCTTATTTTCCTATTTTCTTAAATATTCCAAAACGGAGACAAATTGCCATTAGAACTGTTTTGGAGTCGGTTTACTTACTGTACCACGTACCTATTCCTTTCCGGAGTCTAAAACGTTCTGGAAAGTGTCCCTTATGTATTCCTCCATGGTTACAGTTTCAATAACATTAGGTTCAACATTTATGGATTACCTGAGATATAATGTTTGATTCTTTGACCGTTCACCACCCTCGGATTTGTGCCTTTGAAGTTGTTGATTTTTATGGCACCGGAATGATAGACCTCCTCGATAACCTAAGGACCTTCCCATTTAGAGAGAAGTTTGCCTACAAAAAATCTTTAACGAGAGTTGAATAGCAACACATAATCACCTACATTAAACTCGTGCTTTTGTATCCTTTTGTCATGCCATCTTTTAACTTTTTCTTTAAACTGTTTGGAATTCTCATAGGCCTGGGTTCTCCATTCATCAAGTGAGCTAATGTCAAAAAGCCTCTTCTCTCCGGCAAGTTTGAAGTCATAGTTGAGCTCTTTAATGGCCCAATATGACTTATGTTCTAATTCGAGAGGTAAGTGACAAGCTTTACCATAAACCATTTTATACGGGGACATACCCATAGGATTTTTATATGCAGTTCTATAAGCCCATAATGCATCATCAAGTTTCTTGGACCAATTCTTTCTAGATCTGTTAACAGTCTTTTGCAAAATTAATTTGAGCTCTCTGTTACTCAATTCTACTTGACCACTAGACTGCGGGTGATATGGAGATGCAATTCTATGATTAACATCATACTTAGCAAGCATTTTACGAAAGGCACCATGAATAAAATGTGAACCACCATCAGTCATTAAATATCTAGGGACTCCAAACCTCGGAAAAATAACTTCTTTAAGTATCTTAATAGAGGTGCTATGATCAGCACTACTAGTTGGAATAGCTTCTACCCACTTAGTAACGTAATCAACAGCAACTAAAATATGTGTATACCCATTAGAGGAAGGAAACGGTCCCATATAATCAAAGCCCCAGACATCAAATGGTTCAATAACACGTGAATAATCCATAGGAATTTCTTGACGTATACTAATATTACCAATTCTTTGACATTCATCACAAGATAAGACAAACTTACGGGCATCCTTGAAGAGAGTAGGCCAATAAAAACCGGATTGCAATACCTTATGTGCAGTTCTATCTCCAGCATGGTGTCCTCCATAAGCTTTGAAGTGACACTTGCGTAGGATCTGTTCCTGTTCATGCACAGGTACACAACGTCTTATAACACCATCTACTCCTTATTTGTAAAGATGTGGGTCATCCCAGAAATAATGTCTTAAATCATAGAAGAACTTTTTCTTTTGTTGGTATGTGAAACTAGGTGGTATTAATTTAGCAACAATGTAATTAGCATAATCAGCATACCATGGAGCAGTGCGAGAATAATTTATGATAGCTAATTGTTCATCAGGAAAGCTATCATCAATAGGTGGTGGGTCATCAAGAACATTCTCTAACCTAGACAAGTTGTCTGCAACGGGATTCTCAACTCCCTTTCTATCAATAATATGCAAACCAAATTCTTGTAGCAGGAGAACCCATCTAATGAGTCTAGGTTTAGCATCTTTCTTTTCCACAAGATATTTAATAGCAGCATGATCAGTGTGAATAGTTACTTTAGAATCAACAATATAAGGTCTAAACTTATCACAAGCAAATACAACTGCTAAAAATTCTTTTTCAGTAGTAGCATAATTTCTCTGGGCATTGTCTAGAGTTTTACTAGCATATTGAATAGCATTTGATTTTTTATCAACTCTTTGTCCTAGAACAGCACCTACAACATAGTCACTAGCATCACACATGATTTCAAAGGGTAAATTCCAATCAGGTGGCTGAACAATAGGTGAAAAAATCAAGGCTTTCTTAAGTATTTCAAATGCTTCTACACAATCATCATCAAAGACAAAAGGAATATCTTTTTGTAATAGGTTAGTCAGAGGTCGGGAAATTTTTGAGAAGTCCTTAATGAACCTCCTATAAAAACCAGCATGACCAAGGAAACTTCTTATTCCTTTGATGTCCTTGGGACACGGCATCTTTTCAATAGCATCAACTTTAGCTTTGTCAACTTCAATACCTCTTTCAGAAATTTTATGCCCCAAGACAATACCTTCATTAACCATAAAGTGGCACTTCTCCCAATTCAAGACAAGGTTAGTTTCTTCACATCTCTGCAAAACTCGATCAAGGTTGCTCAAGCAATCATCAAAAGAGGATCCATAAACAGAGAAATCATCCATGAAAACTTCACAAATCTTTTCACAAAAGTCAGAGAATATAGCCATCATGCATCTTTGAAAGGTAGCAGGTGCATTACCTAAACCAAAATGCATACGTCTATAAGCAAAGGTACCGAAAGGGCAAGTAAAAGTAGTCTTTTCTTGATCATCAGTTGACACAGGTATTTGAGAGAAACCAGAGTAACCATCTAGAAAGCAAAAATGTGTAAGTTTGGATAATCTTTCTAGCATTTGATCAATTAAAGGCAAAGGGTAATGATCTTTTTTAGTAGCTTTATTTAATTTGCGGATATCAATCACCATCCTATAACCTGTAATAATTCTTTGCGGAATCAATTCGTCTTTATCATTAGGAACGAGAGTAATACCTCCCTTCTTAGGGACACAATGGACAGGGCTTACCCACTGACTATCAGCAATGGGATAAATAATACATGCTTCAAGGAGCTTTAATACTTCCTTTCTTACCACTTCTTTCATCTTAGGATTTAGCTGTCGTTGGTGATTAATAACTAGTTTGGCATCTTTCTCCAAATTTATTTTGTGTTGACATAGAGTGGGACTAATGCCCTTAAGATCATCAAGAGTATATCCGATAGCAGCACGGTGCTTCTTTAGATTTTTCAATAATTGTTGGCTTTCTGGGAATGGGGGTCCCCAGACTTGCCTGCCTGCGGCTCATGGCATGGCTGTGCTGGCAGGTCTGTATGTCCCATCATCATCAAAAAGGCATTCAAGACCCTCGCGAGGGGCCAAGCCTCGCGAGGCGGACGACGCAAGACCTCCTCAGGAGCGGCCTCACCAGGCTGCCTCGCGAGGAGTGGAGATATCAAGGCGGGGCGAACCTCGCGAGGCTCACATGACGTTAGCCATGACGATCGACACCAGGCGGGCGCCAGCGCGTGCTGCGTCCTTGTTTCCTCTTTGGTGCCAAGGGGGGCAAGCGCAGGCGCGGAGTACCGAGGCATCAGGAAAAGGTTTCCATATTGGTGAAACAAAACCAAGACCAGAAGGATGGCGGGACGGAGGTCACCATGGAGCCCAGGACGGCGTCACCACAAGAACCTTTGGCAGGCGAAGACCACCTTTTGTCAGGATAGCTTGTATTAGTTGTCCCCTTTCAAATTGGCCGCCGTTGTTGGCTCCCTTCCCGCTCAATATTTGGGGAGAGGACCAGGGGGGACGGATGGAGAGGCATCTCACCCTGATCCTTAGCCACCCAAGCACAAGAACACCTCAACCTCAGGAGGCTGTTCTTCCCCTTGTACTGTTCTTCATCGGCCCAAAAGGCAATCCACCACCACCACACTGGAGTAGGGTATTACACCAGAATGGTGGCCCGAACCAGTATAAACCTTGTGTCTTTGTGTTGCGATTGCGTCGAGTTCATCCACGAGACCGTAGCGAGCTAGGGTGTAGATCTGAAGGAGGGAAAGAACTTCGCGCACAACCCAGAGTTCGAATCTCAAAGGTCTGCCGGAACCCGTGATCCGACATTTGGCGCACCAGGTAGGGGGTGCGCCAAAGTTTCTTCCTCGCCAATCAACCTGCCGATGCTCCGCGGCCCCGATGTCCGGTGACCCAAGGGCTGACTCCGACCGCTAGGCAGCTTGGCCAGCCCGGGCGATGACTCCAGCCCACGAAGACCTCAACCCCAGAGCCCAGGTGGCGCGAGCACCGCCTAACATTGCGGGGCGCGGGCGGCGCGTCCAGGAATCATCCACCCCCACCCCACGGCAAATGCGAGCCACTGCAAGGGACGTGAGCCATGCCACAGCAACGGCACCACACACCCAGCAGGAGCAGGCAAACATGCGGGCCGCGCTCACGGTAGCGCGGGAGTTGCTGTGGTGTCAGCTGATGGAGAGAGGACGCGACGCACTACTGGAACGTGTCACTGAGCTGCTAGATGCGGCGGCATCAGGAGAGCTACCTTTCTGCTATTAGCTTCCTTCCCGAGCCACCACTGGGCCTCACGACGGGCCACGCTACAACCGCGCGCCCTCGGGTGCGTCGGGGGGTGCCATCGGCCTCGGGACGGCTGGCGGCGCCGGAGGCCCCATTGCCCCTGCACCGCCTCTGGTGAGCGTGGGCATGAGCGTTGCCCCCTTGGCCCCAGCGAGGCGTCGCATTATCATCCTCAGGACGCTGCGCTAGGTCGGGCGACGTGGAGTGTGGGGCACTACGTCGAGGTGGTAGGGGTAACAGCCCAGAAGCCTATGTGCCCCGCATGATGGATCAGGAGTACACACCGGAGGATGACCCTGACTCGTTTCTCGGGCCAGGTTGGGAGGAGGAAGCATTAGGAGCTGAAGCCTTCCAAGAGCTGCGGAGGGCCCCGCCAACCGTACCGTCGACAACAGATATATGGTACCACTAATCCCTCAGGAGCAAGCTTAAGCTAACCATGAGTCACAGATGGACCAGGCCCCAGTGCCGACCGGTGGTTTCAGCATGACAGGAGAGACCCGCTGGGGGCTGCGTGGAAGGGGCCTGGAGCAAGGCCCCTCCCCGAGTCACGTGGAGCAAGGCAACGTCTGGAGGTAGGCCCTCTGCCGGGGTGGCAACCATGACCTTTTCCCCCGGCAAAGGACCTGTGGTCGCTGAGGGCGCCGCTGGCGTCCCCTCTGCCCTCGTTGGGCCGTCCAGGTTTCCGGTCGTCCGAGCGGTGGCAGGGCGTGGCGCAAGGCGGGGCCCTCGTCCGGTGATATGAAGCAAGGCCGGTTCCTGTGAAGAAGGCCCAGTGCCTGCGAACCTCGCCGCCCGTGACACTCTCACGTAATATTGAGTGGGGTTGTACACGCCCCAGAGTCTCAGGGGTGCCAGCCTCAGGCCCTGGGGCTCCCTCCCACGTCTAGTGGCAGCACTTAGCTCCGCACTGGTGAGAAGACCAGAAGACTAGAATAGGCGCCGGACGCGGCCATTTGCTTTGGATCTCTTCTTCTGTAGCCTTGCTTTCTGGATTTGGATTTAAGTTGAAGTCGAGCTTTTGTTGATGCGTGCGGGGGGTGTATTTTCTCGTCCAAGCGATTTCTTGCCATCTGGTTCTTGCCTTGTTCTGGAGCTCATGCTCGCCGTCTCCCCCTCGCGGCCCCTCATGAGCGGGGCTGAGCATAGCGCGCGCACCACGCGCGCCGACTGGCGTAGTAACCTCGCGAGGCCATCTCGGGCGGGTCAGCAGACCCTTCAGGAGCCCCGTGGCGACTCTCGACCTTACAACCCGATTTAGGGCCCGCCCCAGCTAAGGTAAGCCGCAGTGGCAAAACTTGCAGTCAGACTCATGACCGACGAAAACGCACCCTCGGCTCGACATAAAGGAGTAGAAATCATGATTCGCTTACATGAGGGGCTCCCCCTCCCAAAATGCTCTTACAATCTTTAGGGGCCACACCCAAGTTTTTGCATACATGATGGAGTAGTAAAGGAACCAGGAATTAGCCAGATATGTCGCTCGCCGCGTCCCCCATGTCGTCTTCAGAAGCGCCGCTGGCATCGCTGTCGTCGTCGTTTGCGTTGCCTCCACCTACGCCGGCGCCGACGTCCCCGTTATCGACCACGTCGCCTTCATCCGCCGCAACCACATCCACGTGGTCTTCAACCCACCGCGCCAGGTTGCCCCGGATGGCTTCCGGCACGGGAGCAATAGTGGCGTCGAAATCAAAGTTGAGATCGATTTTCCGGAGGTGGCTGAAGATGCGGGACAACACGCGCCCAAGCAGACTGCGACTTCTCTCCTCCACAAGCTGGCGAGCCCTGTTAGACCGGGCTTCAAGGCGCTTCCCAATGCCTCCCTCTAGGCCCAAACAATGGTGAAGTGTCATGTAGTCGACATTCACATGACACCACTAGAGGGATGACAACATACATCTTATCAAAATATCGAATGAATACCAAATTCACATGACTACTTATAGCAAGACTTCTCCCATGTCCTCATGAACAAACGTAACTACTCACAAAGCATATTCATGTTCATAATCAGAGGGGTATTAATATGCATAATGGATCTAAACATATGATCTTCCGCCAATTAAACCAACTAGCATCAACTACAAGGAGTAATCAACACTACTAGCAACCCACAGGTACCAATCTAAAGTTTGGATACAAAGATTGGATAAAAGAGATGAACTAGGGTTTGAGATGAGATGGTGCTGGTGAAGATGTTGATGGATATTGACCCCCTCCCGATGAGAGGATCGCTGGTGATGACGATGGTGATGATTTCCCCTTCCCAGAGGGAAGTTTCCCCGGTAGAACAGCTCTGCCGGAGCCCTAGATTAGTTCTGCCAAGGTTCCGCCTTGTGGTGGCGGAGTTTCTTCCCAAAAGCTTGCTTATGATTTTTTCCTCGACGAAAGACTTCAAATAGCAGAAGATGGGCACCGGAGGCCTACCAGGGGGCCCACGAGGCAGGGGGCGCGCCCCCCACCCTTGTGGCCAGGGTGTGGACCCCCTCTAGTGGATTTTTCTGCCTATATTTTTTATTAATTCCAAAAATAACTTTTGTGAAGTTTCAGGACTTTTGGAGCTGTGCAGAATAGGTCTCTATTATTTCCTCCTTTTCCATCCCACAATTCAAGCTGCCGGAATTCTCCCTCTTCATGTAAACCTTGTAAAATAAGAGAGAATAGGCATAAGTATTGTGACATAACGTGTAATGATAACCCATAATGCAATAAATATCAATATAAAAGCATGATGCAAAATGGACGTATCGTGGCCCTACATTCTTGTCCGTCTTCCATGCTATACTATCGGGCCGTGATCACATGGGAGGTGATCACGGGTATATACTTATATACATTATACATGATATATGTGGTGACTAAAGTCGAGTCGGCTCGTAGAGTACCCGCGAGTGATTCACGGATTGGGACCGAAAGGATGTTTGTCCTGACGGCCCTCTGAGTAAACCTTTGTGGTAGAGCGACTGGGCAGGATGAGACCAGCTAGGAGAGAGGTGGGCCTGGCCCTGGTCGGCGTTCGTGGTTAATTCAATAAACATGCTTAACGAGATCTTGGTATTTGATCTGAGTCTGGCCACTGGCCATTATGCACTAACCAACTACATGGGAAAAATTATAGGCACTCGACGTCGTGGCATCAGCCGAAGCCTTCTTGATGTCACCGACTAAGCGGCGCACCGGATTGGGATGGAAGGCCTGCTCTTCTATTAGGGAGGCTGGGTCTGCTTCCGGTCGTGTTTGCAACATGCAGGTGTGCAATGGGCAATGTGCCCAGACCCCTGCGCATAGGATTTAGACCGATGTGTTGACCTCTCTATTGTGCCTAGGTAGGGCTGCGATGTGTTGATCTTTCGAGGCCGGGCATGACCCAGGAAAGTGTATCCGGCGAGAGGGATCGAGCGTGTTGGGTTATGTGGTGCACCCCTGCAGGGAATTTTATCTATTCGAATAGCCGTGTCCTTCGGTAAAAGGATGACCCGGAGTTGTACCTTGACCTTATGACAACTAGAGTCGGGCACTTAATAAAACACACCCTTTCAAGTGCCAGATACAACCCGGTGACCGCTCTCCCTCAGGGCGACAAGGGGAGGATCGCCAGGTAGGATTATGCTATGCGATGATACTTGGTTAACTTACCATCTACTCTCTTCTACTGCTTCAAGATGGAGGCTGCAAGAAGCATAGTCTTCAATAGGACTAGCTATCCCCCTCTTATTCTGGCATTCTGCAGTTCAGTCCACATATACTACCCCTTTCATTGATACCAATTCATATGTAGTGTAGCTCCTTGCTTGCGAGTACTTTGGATGAGTACTCACGGTTGCTTTGCTTCCCTCTTTTCCCCCTTCGTATACTTGGTTGTCGCAACCAGATGTTGGAGCCCAGGAGCCAGACGCCAACGTTGACGACGACTCCTACTACACTGGAGGTGCCTACTGCTACGTGCAGGCCACCGCCGATGACCAGGAGTAGTTTAGGAGGATCCCAGGCAGGAGGCCTACGCCTCTTTCGTTCTATATCCTAGTTTGTGCTAGCCATCTTATGGCAACTTGTTTAACTTATGTCTGTACTCATATATTGTCGCTTTCGCTGACTCGTCTATGATAAAGCTCTTGTATTCGAGCGCTCGAGGCCCCTGGCTTGTAATATGATGCTTGTATGACTTATTTTTTTAGAGTTGTGTTCTGATATCTTCCCGTGAGTGCCTGATATTGATCGTACACGTTTGCGTGTATGATTAGTGTATGATTGAATCGGGAGCATCACACTGCACATGCCAGAAACTTCCTCCCACTGTCTACAGATTCAAACGCAACTAGCTTCAAGCATGGAGATTGATGGTGACAACAAGCAGATAGATCTTCAGCCACCCCGCTCAATTCGTTGCCCCTGATGGTCCTAGGAAGCTACAAGAGGAAGAAATGACTCAAATCGACCACCGGGTAAAAAGCCTTCATTCCAAGTCATAGCCCGAGAGAGAGAGAGAGAAGAGAGGCATACACGGGTGGTGAAGGAGTCATCGCAGGAGGAGGAACTGCTAGAGAGGTCTTTGAAGAAGACCATGGCGACCGCGGCGGTAGGATTCGAGACGGCGAGAGCGAGAAAGTGGCTATAGCTTAGGAAGGAAGGAAGGAAGGAGGAAACAGGGGAAATGTGACTTGTGGTCGGGATAAAAGGGGGTGGGGAAGGGGGAGGGGCGGGGGTAGATATTTTGGCGGTAGGCCAAAATTTTGGAAATGTGGAGGGAAACTTTGCGCGTGGTGCCGCCGGACCATTCACTTTGAACGATTGTGTGCATCACCAATGATTCTTCTGCTTTATGCACATGGGATGAGTTTCATAATTCAAATTTTGGTGGAAATTTCCCTGGGTACATCATTGCATAATTTAGCATCGCATGCTAGTTTGGGCACACAAAAGAGTGTACAGCAGACAGACCACACTAACTGAATCGAGCAATTTTAGTAATTAAACAGAGCCAGTTGACCTAAACATTGCTCTAAAAAAGACCAGCATTCAAAAAAAAGCCTAAGTACGCATAATTTTAACAAATCCGCCGCACCGGCCTATGCACCGCTGGTGTGAGATGAGACGTCGATGACTTGTCCTGGCAACATGCCGCCGTTGGTGGACTTCGCACCCCCCTGCTAAAGTTGACTGTGTCCTCGTCCTCATCCTCGGCGCTAACCTCAAGGTTGTAGTACTCATAGTAGTGGCTGCGCCAGAGCTCGTGTTGGTACTCCACTGCCAATTCCTCGACGGACAGACTCTTTTCTACCTCTACCTCTACCTCGACCACACGCAACTCCTCCTCCCGGTGCTCCTCGATCTCCGCCGCCTCCTACATCTCCAGCTCCCGCTCGGCGACCTCATGAGGAAGCAGGTGCTCCATATCCACCGCCGCCTTTTCAGAAGTGGGTTGCATGCTAGAGTCTGAGGTGGTCTGGAATATCTTGGTGTGTGCATCCTCGATCTTGGCGTGGATGGCCTCGACCCGGTCCAGGGAGACATCGGCGGTACAGATGGCAGCTCAAGCGCTCTCGGCGTTTGCAGCTACCGTCGCAGCAGCAGCTGCAGCCGTTTCGGCTGCCACAGACACCCTCTCGACGGAAGCGGTTGCGCTCAATGCGGATGCGGCGACACTCTAGGTGTAGGCGGCCGCGCTCTCAGCGCAGGCGGTGGCGCTCGGGGGGGGACGCGGCCATCGTACGGGCCTTCACGAAGCGTTTCCACGGCGTCATCTTTGCAAGAAGGGGGTGTGGGAAAGGGGATCAGGATTCATGGATTCGGGGGTTGTCGGCACTGGAGCAGACGAGCTGGCGAAGCTTAAGGAGGGAGACTTAAATAGACTCAGATATTTTCATCACAAATGGTTCCTAGAAAACAACTGTGTGTGATGTTGTAGATAATTTTTTATTAGTTGTGAAAGACAAATTTGGAGTAAAGTGGCAACAGATGGTGTTTTAAATGTATGAGAAATTTTTTAGTACTAATACAACTGTCATGTCAAATTTTGGAAAATTTCAGGTGTCATTTGACCTTTTAATGACCGTAATTGAAATTTGAACTATATGTACATGCAACAGCTAACCATAACAGTTTGAAATCTCATATTTTGTGTACTTGTGTGCGATTTAATTCCATGTGCAGTAAATTGGAAGGAATTTTTAAACATATTGGTCTAACGGCTATGACACAATTAAGCATGGAGTGACATGGAATTTTAATTCCAAAAAAATAAAAAAATATCAGAAACACATGAAACATTGGTTGATGTAATGTCATGCCACCAATATGATGTGGTAAAAATTTGGCATGTTTGATGAAAGTTTGGACACACACCCCTCACAAACCAGAGCAACTCACTAGAAGGCTCGTGGTTCCAAGAGGGAACAATGCATGTTTGATGACGAACAGGAGATAGCTTCCTCTTACGGCCTTCAATTTTTTTTCTAAGTGTAACGTGCACAACTACAACTGTAATGTGAAATTTTGGAAAATTCTAGGGGTCATTTGATCTTTTAAAGACAATTAGTGACCGTAATTCAAATTTGAACTACATCTACATGCAACGCCTAACCATAACGGTTTGAAAAATCATATTTGTGTACTTGTGTGCGAGTTAATTCATATGCAGTAAATTAGAAAGAATGTGTAAACATATTGGTCTCACGGCATGGGCACATGCATGGAGTGCCATGGCATTTTAATTCTAGAAAATTAAAAAGTGATCAGAAAAACATGAAGCCTTGCTTGATGTAATGTCATGCCACCAAGATGATGTGGTAAAAAAATTGGCATGTGTGACGAAAGTTTGGACACACACCCCTCATAAACTGGAGCAACTCACTAGAAGGCTCGTGGTTCCGAGAGGGAACAATGCGTGTTTGATGACGAACACTAGATAGCTTCCTCTTACGGCCTTCAAAATTTATTCTATGTTTAACGTGCACTACTACAACTGTACTGTGAAAATTTAGAAAATTCTAGCGGTCATTTGACCTTTTAAAGACATTTAAGTGATTTTCTAGCCATTTAATGACCGTAATTCAAATTTGAACTACATCTACATGCAACACCTAACCATAACAGTTTGAAAAAAAATCATATATTTGTGTACTTGTATGCGAGTTAAAAAATCATCAGACAATGTAAATACTGGTGTTCAAAAAATAAAATGTAAAGATCTTGCAAGACAACTAGCCCCCATATGATTGGCACTCTATCTCACGGCTCGAAATTTGGTAGGTGAGTGGCGGGCATCATTAATCATACACGGTTCTACTTGGAAACCGTCAGCTATTATGTTCACACACGGATTTTGGCTATTATATTCACACACGGATTTTGATGCGGGAATCATGTATAATTCAAACTACAGTATTCGTAAATTCCGGCAACCGGTGTGTGTACTGTCCTCATCGATCTAGATTCCGGTCAACAACAAATACTACCTTGCTCACGTCGTCCCGCCTGCATTCTCATCTACATCCTTTCCTCGCTCGCCCTCTCTCTCTCTCTCTCAAATCTCTACCATGGCACCGCCGGTCTGCCTAGACACCATTGAGGAGCGCCGCCCCTCGAGGACGCTCACTCAAATAGCAGCGACGAGGACCCCTACGCGCCGCCAGACGAGGTTGCCTCGGACCCCCCAACTTTGAATTGGTTTTGGGGCCAGTACAATCTTTGTGTGTGGATGTCGCTGTCGCCGGCTGAGAAAGCTGGGCAAGTGGCATTCAAGAAGGAGATGGCGAAGGAGGAAGTCAGGTACTAGGCAGCCTGTGAAGCCCGTGATGCCACCTGGAAAAAGGAGGTAGCAAAGCTTTCGGGCCAGGTGAGGGAGTCCTGGAGTAAGGGGTCCTCGGGCGTCCGGCCTGTTAGCCATGGGCCGGACTGATGGGCTATGAAGATACAAGACCGAAGACTGTACCCGTGTCCGGATAGGACTCTCCTTGGCTTGGAAGGCAAGCTTGGCATCGAATATGTAGATTCCTTTCTTTGTAACCGACCTTATGTAACCCTAGATCCTCCCGGTGTCTATATAAACCGGAGGACTTAGTCCGGATATTGGATACTTGATTATCATAGCCATACATGCTAGACCTCTAGGGTTTAGCCATTATGATCTCAAGGTAGATCAACTCTTGTAATACACATATTCATCAATATCAATCAAGCAGGACGTAGGGTATTACCTCCATAGAGAGGGCCCGAACCTGGGTAAACATCATGTCCCTTGTCTCCTGTTACCATCGACCTTAGACGCACAGTTCGGGGCCCCCTACTCGAGATCCGCCGGTTTTGACATTGACATTGGTGCTTTCATTGAGATTTCCACTGTGCTGTCGCCGAAAGGTTTGATGGCCCCTTCAATCGTCAATAATGACGCTGTCCAAGGAGAAACTTTCCTCCCCGGACATATTTTTGTATTTGGCGGCTTCGCATTGTGGGCCAATTCGTTTGGCCATCTGGAGCAGATCAAAAGCTACGCCCCTGGCCATCAGGTCAGATTCGGGAGCTTGAAATACATTGCGGACATCCGTGGAGACTTGATCTTCGCCAGATTCGAGACCGCGGTAGCCGCTCCCGGTCACCCCGATGATCTTGACCTAAATCTGTCATCTGGTTGCATCCAGGAGATTGCTCCTGTAACCGCTCTGGCCCTAGATCCGGAGAAATCTATGCCATCCAAGGATGGGAGGATCAACCCCACTACGGAGGACACAGATTCCACGGTGTTGGAGTTGCACATAGACTTAACCTCTCACGACGTTTTTGTCAGCGGAACTCCGGACTCATATCTGATCGAAAGTTCCGAACCACGTGAGCCCGCGGACGCCGAGCTTGATCATTTGTCGATCTTCGAATTCAGCGCCGCAGACGTCTTCCAGCACTCACCTTTGGGCGATGTGCTAAACTCATTAAAAAACTTGTCCTTGGCGGAGGTCTCATAGCCAAACTATATCCGGCTCAAACTAGGGGCTGCCGGTGGAGAACTTTGCTTCCCACTCGCCACCCACTTCATAGCCACGGTCGAGGATTTGACCGACGAACTTGATTACGACTCCGAGGACATCGACGTATGGATGACGATGCCGGAGAAGAAGAGGCCCAGAACCCGCCGTTCACTGGACGCTGGACGGCCAGTTCCTCATACGATGTATACATGGTGGATGCACCAAAGGAGAATAGCGGCGATGACAAAGAAGATCCAGCTGAGGATATACCCTCCGAAATACAATCCAAGTGCCAGCATCAGCGACGCCGCTCTAAGTCACGCTGCAGTAAAGACAGCAACACCGACACAGGAGAAGACAACACTCCGGAGGGTGCCGAAGACAATGAAGACCCCATTGAAACAACTAATGAACAAGATGAACGGGAATATGGGCAGGCTAGCCCTGGTAAGCAGTCCACACACGAAGACTCAGAGGACGGAAGTTATCTTCCGCTCTTCGATGATGAGGTGAGCCTCGGCACCGACGATTTCATCATGCCTGAGGAACCTCTTGAAGAGGAGCGCTTCAAGCGCCAACTAAGTGCCACTGCAAGGAGCCTAAAAAAGAAGCAGCAGCAGCTCCAAGCTGACCAAGATCTGCTCAATGATAAATGGACCGATGTCCTAGCAGCCGAAGAGTACGGCCTCGAGCGCCCAACCAAAAGCTACCCAAAGTGTAAATTGCTACCTCAGTTCGACGAGGAGGCGCCGGAATACATACCACCATTATACAAAGCAGCTGACCGACCACCACGTGGCCGGGACAAAATGACAACTCACCCCGAACATCATCCATCCCCGCCTCATCGCACAGGTATAGGTAAATTAGACCACGGTTATACACATGACCTTCGGCAAAGCATGAACAATAAAGGAGGACATACTAGATCAATCTACGGATCGCGAGGAAGTGCCTCGACACGCGACGACGACCACCTATTCGGACGTGACAAATTTAGTCATGTGCGGGCTGAAAACTGCAGACGAACTCCATCAGAGCTATGTCGTGATACGACCCTATATAGAGGCGCCACACACCCTCATTGCTTCACCGATGAGGTCCTAGATCATGAATTCCCAGAAGGGTTCAAACCCATGAATATAGAATCATACGATGGAACCACGGACCCCACGGTGTGGACCGAAGACTTTATTCTCCACATTCATATGGCCCGCGGCGATGACCTCCACGCCATCAAATACCTCCCTTTAAAACTCAAGGGGCCAGCTCGGCACTGGCTCAATTGTCTGCTTGCAAATTCTATTGGCAGCTGGGAGGACTTGGAAGAGGACTTCCTCGGTAACTTCCAAGGTACATATGTTCGACCTCCGGACGTTGATCACTTAGGCCATATAGTTCAACATCCCAGAGAGTCCGCCAGGAAATTCTGGACTAGGTTCTTAACTAAAAAGAACCAAATCGTCGATTGTCCGAATGCCGAAGCCCTAGCAGCCTTCAAACACAGCATCCGCGACGAATGCATCGCTCGCCACCTCGGCCAGGAAAAGACAAAATCCATGGCAGCCCTCACGGCACTCATGACCCGCTTTTGTGCGGGCAAGGACAGTTGGTTGGCCCATATAAAAAGCAATGCAAGCGACACCGGCACCCTTGAAGCTAAAACCAAAAAAGACAAGTCTCGATGCAACATATAAAAACGTTGAAACAACTGTGATAACACCGAGGACACGGCAGTCAATGCCAGATTCAGGGGCTCTAAGTCTGGTCAGCAGAAGAAGCTGTTCCAAAAGAACAATTCAGGCCCATCCAGCTTGGACCGCATACTTGATCGTCCGTGCCAGATTCGTGGCACCCCAGATAAACCACCCAATCATACAAATAGAGATTGCTGGGTTTTTAAACAGGCCAGCAAATTAAACACCGAGAACAGGGAAAAGGGATCGCAAAGTGAGGACGATGACAAAGAGCCCCGGCAACCGAACACAGGGGGACAGAAGAAGTTTCCCCCTCGGATCAAAATGGTGAACATGATATACACTACCCACATCACCAAGAGGGAGCGCAAGCGTGCACTCAGGGACGTCTACACGATAGAGCCAGTCGCCCCAAAATTTAATCCATGGTCGTCATGCCCAATCACCTTCAATCGTCGGGATCATCCGACCAGTATCCGTCACGGTGGCTCAGCCGCACTTGTCCTAGACCCAATAATTGATGGGTTCCACTTGAGTTGCGTCCTTATGGACGGAGGTAGCAGCCTTAATCTTCTCTATCAGGATACAGTCCGAAAAATGGGCATTAACCCCTCTCGGATCAAGCCCACCAGGACCACCTTCAAAGGAGTCATACCAGGTGTAGAGGCCCACTGTACAGGCTCAATCACACTATAGGTTGTCTTCGGATCTCCAGACAACTTCCTAAGCAAGGAGTTAATCTTCAATATCGTCCCCTTCCACAGCGCCTATCACACACTGCTCATACGAACTGCGTTTGCTCGATTCAATGCAGTACCACACTATGCTTATCTCAAGCTCAAGATGCCTGGTCCACGCGGCATCATAACAATCAATGGAAATACGGAACGCTCCCTCCGTACAGAAGAGCACATAGCTGCCTTAGCAACAGAAGTACAGAGCGGCCTTCTCAAGTAGAACCTTAATTCGGCTGCCGAGCCCACGGACACTGTTAAGAGGGTCCAAACTACTCTGCAGTAGGAGAGCTCAGCTCGTTAGGAGCTCGACTAGCAATCTGACATCCATCACAGTTCCGATCAAGTGGTGGCATTCGTGCTGCGTGTACATAACTACGCACTCAAAATCCCATGGGCATCGACGGAGGCATAGCTAGCTTGTGGTCCATAGTACGGCTCAACCGACATCGGATACACACATACTTTCACTTCTGCTTGTTTCCTTTGCAGGTCTCAATGCCACAGGCACCATCTGGTGGTCTGGTCATCGGTCCTCTTGAAGGATAAACACACCAAGACAACGAGAAACGCAAACATACAGGGGACTTTTTAGGTGATTCCGTTAACGATAACTCTACCTGTTTTTCAGGACCCATATCCAGCTCTCCCTTGGTTTTGGCATGTTAAATAGCATGTTGCTTATCACACTACCTGTATCAATGCGCCTTGACATACTAATTAAATTACAATGAGAACAATCTGCGGCTGGAGATGTAGGACTCCAGCTTTTTACCTTCGTACCTTTTCTGTTTTCTTTTTTTTCCAGCTACCCTGTGGATAACCCTATCAGGTAGCACCCGTACACTTTGGTAAGTTTCATGTTTGCCAGGGGCTGCACAACACCCCACACTATGG
Organism: Triticum aestivum; assembly: GCF_018294505.1. Classification (NCBI taxonomy): domain Eukaryota; kingdom Viridiplantae; phylum Streptophyta; class Magnoliopsida; order Poales; family Poaceae; genus Triticum; species Triticum aestivum. The sequence continues at coordinate 270,732,867 of NC_057800.1, read as the reverse complement.
CAACAAAAGTCCGAACACTTTTTATAAGTATAGTTCGACACCCCGAATTTAGCATTATATGCATTGGCTCCGAATCATGTCTTTGGTCAATAGTTGGCTTGCCCGGCTCCTGTGCTTACTACCTTACGTTCTGTTATATTGGCTAAGGTAGTAAAGGGAGAACTACTGTGATTGTTCCTTGGTTTATCCAAAGGAGCACCTCAGTAGAGAAAGCCAAAAACTGACTTCATGATGCGGCGAGAGCCGGTCAGCTGTTCGAAGGTTGCAAATCATTGGAGATTTCTTCCGCATTACGCGAAGGATTGGTACTTCCCAATCAGACGCCTATAGCACTCTAGTTCAGATACTAGGGGCTGCACCCATGTTTTCATCGTCGCACTCCTATAGCTAAGTGAGGGCGTTACAGCCGCGTAGTCTGGTTTCCTGGTTCGTTGCGCTAAACAACTCCTTCAAGGACTATCTAATTGGATCAAGATTGTTTAGATTCCATCACGAACACCCCCGTACTACCGATGTGGGGGCAGAAGCCGACGACTAGTTAACCCTCAGATTTCATACAACATGACGGCACATGAAGTAAAAATTTAAAAAACATAACAAGCATTATATTGCATAAATAACTTGTTTTATACAAGGCAAAGGGAGCTTGAGTACGTTCATTCGACGATATTGTCTTTCGCACAGTGATCCACAACAATGCGGGACCCCTCTAAAATATCGACGAAGCATCGCTCAGGTGTGCGGTGCTCCTTGCCCTCCGGCGGCCCCCCGGTTGCTAACTTGATAGCGTCCAGCTTCGCCCACCAGACCTTGCAATAAGAGAAGGCCAGATGCGCGCCCTCGATGCAGATGGACCGCTTGATGACATCAAGCCGAGGACAGACATCCACCAGCTTCTTCACGAGGCCGAAGTAGCTGATGGGAATAGCTTCGGCTGGCCATAGCTGGATTATCACATCCTTCATGGCCAGTTCAGCCACTCTGTGCAGCTCGACCAGCTGTTTCAGCTGATCGCTGAAGGGCACCAGATGTTCTGGCGCGCAATATTGCGACCAGAATAGCTTCTCCATGGAGCTCCCTTCTCCGGCTCTGAAGAACTCCGCAGCGTCGGTCACACTGCATGGTAGATCAGCAAAGGCCGTTGGAGAACTCTGAATCCGGGTTAGTAAAAGAAATTTCCTCTTCACACTCCTGCTTTGCATATTGAATGCCTTACCCACCGCAATCTTCCTGGCCTCCTGGATCTCATGGAGGGCGTTTTGGGCTTCAATCCGGGCCGCCTCTGCACTCTTACGAGCCTCGAAAAGTTCGGCCTCTTGAGCCGATGCATTGTGCTCCAAGGTCTGGCACTTCCTCACCACGTCCTGGAGCTCCTGTTGGACTTCATTGACCCGGGCTTGAGCCTCTTACAGGCGGCCTGCTCCTTGACGGCCTTCCCCTCGGCTTCGACCAGGGCCGCCTTCAGGGCTTCGACCTCGGTCATCGCCTCTGTTCACATCGTGGTTTTTCGGTCATTGCATATCATTTCCCCTTTTTCAAATACATAACAGGTTATTACTCACCTTGTTTTTCCTGGAGCTGCCTCTTCACCTGGCCCAGCTCCTCCTCGACCTTCGCTAGTTTCTGGTTCAGTCCGGATACTTCGGCAGTATGCGAGGCCGCAGCCAGCAGCGACGCATGTGCGTACATTTCACACAAATTTAGTTAGTTTCTTGCAAATAGGAGATTCATCCTCTGTCCGGTTTGTTCATTCCAAACACCGGACAGGTCTCAGGGGCTACTGTCTATATTGGGATTTTCTCCTTTTTGTGCTGCTTACCTCAAAACTTGTTAACAGGTAGCTGCGGGCTTCGGTTACTTGGCGGACTGAACCCTTTCAATTACCGTGCCCACAAGGACACAGTGCTCATCCACAATGGAAGCGCCTCACAGCGCTTCCAGCAAATTATCCGATGCCCCTGGTTGGACAGGGGTCACCAGGGGAATAAGCATTCCCCCTTCCTTCGAAGGAGGTTGCGTGCCGGATTCCGGAGCCACACCGGACTCCGGAATCGAGTCTGGCTGAGGGCCGAACTGAATACGGCCCTCCCCGCCAGTCTCCATGGGGATTGAGTCCCCTTGGTGTCCGGCGACGGGGGTTTCGCCTTCTGGCACCTCCCGAGCCTCTCCCCCGACGAGAACAGTCCTTCGGGACAGCACCTCCGCATCATCCTTGGCCTTGGGGGAGTGAGCGGCTGGCGGTGAATCACTGGCCATCGCCTTTGAGTCCAACGAACCTTGTGATGAGGATCGCTGGGGACTGTCATGGGCCGGACTGCAATGGCATAAATGATTATATCAATACAATGAAGAGGAAAGACTTGGTTCATGAGCAGATATGGGTTTTAGCACTTACAATGCGGCCCGAGGCTTAGTGCGGGGGCGCCTCTCCGGACTACTATCGGCGTCCCACGCGCTGTTATCCGCAAGGGAGCTCTTCCCTTTCTTGGAGGTCTCCGCCTCCAGATTCGCCGAGGCCGCCCTCTTCTTCCTCTCCTCATCTAGGGGAGGGTTGTTCTCCTCCTCCTCTTCATCGTCGCCGTCTTCAGCGGCGGAGGAGCGGGTCTTATCTTCGCACGTCACCTCCAAAGCACCCCGGCGGCGGGGTCCACTCCGGACCCCCTTGGCCTTTCCTGTGGCCTTCTTTTCTAGTGCCTTATAAGGCGCCGGCTCTAGCATCTTCGCTGAACATGGGATGACTGGTTCTTCAGGCATGGGAGCCGGACACCGGATCTGCTTCGCCTTCTTCAACCAGTACTGAAAAAGCAATGTTAATAAAAGCTTAGATGTCACCCTTGAAACAAGCAAGTAGGGGATGTGCTAAAAATAACATACCTCATTGGGGAGGTGATTTATGTCGTGGCCACAGTCCGAATCTGTGGCCGGCGGTATCTCGTTGCCCTTGAAGAGAAACTTCCAGGCATCTTCATGATCTGTTTCAAAGAGCCTTTCCAAGGTGTGGTGCTTTTTCGGGTTGAAATCCCATAGATGGCGGCTTTGGCTCTGACAGGGGAGGATCTGGTGGACTAGCATCACTTGGATTACATCGACAAGCTTGATGTCCTTATCGATCATGCTTTGAATGCACATTTGCAGCGTAGTCAGCTCGTCTGACGAACACCAGTTCGGGCTCTTCTTGACCCAGGAGGTGAGTCGCACGGGAGCGCCGGATTTGAATGCGGCAGCCGCGGCCCAGGTGGCACTGCGGGGTTCAGTGATGTAGAACCATTGTTTCTGCCATTCCTTGACAGACTGCACGAATGTGCCTTTTGGCCAAGAAACATTGGTGAGCTTGCTCACCATGGCGCCCCCGCACTCTGCGTGCTGTCCATCCACCACCTTGGGCTTCACGTTAAAGGTTTTGAGCCACAACCCGAAGTGGGGTTGGATGCGGAGGAAGGCCTCACACATGACGATGAACGCTGAGATATTGAGGAAGGAGTTCGGGTATAGATCGTGGAAGTCTATCCCATAGTAGAACATTATCCCGCGGACGAAGGGGTGGAGTGGAAACCTTAGCCTATAGAGGAAATGGGGGAGGAACACTACCCTCTCGTCGGGCTTCGGCATGGGAATGATTTGTCCTTGGGCTGGAAGATGGTGGGCGATTTCCTTTGCCAGGTACCCGGCCGCCCGAAGCTCGGCGATGTCCTCCTCCTTGACGGAGGAAGCCATCCACTTGCCTTGACCTTCGGATCCGGACATGGTTGAGTGCTTCGCGAGTGAGGAACATATGAGAACTTGGGTGCTGGAGCTCAAGAGTGGAAGGGCAGGAAGAAGGTGTGGGGGAAGAAGCAGGAATCTTATCTCCTTATAAGGGCAGTGAATATTGAACGCCACCCCATTCGCCTCAAAATTCGCCTGCTCCCAAGGGGTATGTAAACGGCACGGTTGGGTTACCCACGCCCGTATTGATGAGAATCCCGTAATAAGGGGACATGCTCTCTGCTTTGACAAGACGTGCCAATGGCAACCGCGTCTTGAAACGGGGGGCGGCAGGCAAAAAACGGTTCGAAATTATGACCGGATGGACGTGATGTCATGTTGTAAATGTTGTGAGCAGATTGGACTCGTGTATTATTATATTCCGTCTACAGTTGTGTGTGGTGTGTGTTACAGATCTGGACACGATCAATTCATCCGAAGACTATTTTGGAGTTCGGAAGGAGGAACCCGCCTTGCAATGCCGAAGACAGTACTACGTGTCGGATATGTTGTCATTGAAGCCAGGTTTAGGGGCAACTGAGGGAGTCCTGGAGTAAGGGGTCCTCGGGCGTCCGGCCTGTTAGCCATGGGCCGGACTGATGGGCTGTGAAGATACAAAGACCGAAGACTATACCCATGTCTGGATAGGACTCTCATTGGCGTGGAAGGCAAGCTTGGCGTCGAATATGTAGATTCCTTTCTTTGTAACCGACCTTATGTAACCCTAGATCCTCCTGGTGTCTATATAAACCGGAGGACTTAGTCTGGATAGAGGATACTCATTATCATAGACATACATGCTAGACCTCTAGGGTTTAGCCATTATGATCTCGAGGTAGATCAACTCTTGTAATACTCATATTCATCAATATCAATCAAGCTGGACATAGGGTATTACCTCCATAGAGAGGGCCCGAACCTGGGTAAACATCGTGTCCCTTGTCTCCTGTTACCATCGAGCTTAGACGCATAGTTCGGGGCCCCCTACCCGAGATCCGCCGGTTTTGACATCGACAGCGGGCGCATCGTCGTGCCGAGGAGGTGTATGAAGACGGGTACTTCGCGAGAAAGGTCATAGGCGCTGGGCGCCTCGTCGCTGCGTGGAGGTGGGCCGATAAGCTCTAGCGTGCCACCGACGAGGAGCTCCGGTGGGCGCCCAATGAAATGGGAAGATCGTTCGCGCGTTTCCGCCGGCAAGAGGCAGATCGATACATCAAGCACTGCGAGGCGGAGGAGGCGGAGTACTGCCTCCGCACTGGGAAGACGCAGCGCACCAGGGAGCTGCTGGCGAGAGGCTACCGGAATACTGGCCCCAGGAGGGCTTATTAGTTTTAGTATTGTTCGTTTTCAATTTTATGCATTGTAGCTAGTAGTTAAGTATCATCATGTATATGTGATGATATTATATATATATATATATTCTGTGATGAACTAATGAACAATTAATATATATATATATATATATATATATATATTATGAATTCCATTTTCTAGCTGTTTTTGTATACTAATTTGAATCTAGCTGTTATCATCCACATATACAGAATGGAAAGCATATATACACACATTAAAACAGAACATATAAGAACAGAAAACAGAGTACACACATTGAAACAAAGGAATAAACAGAGCAATACTATGATTGTTATCCATGTCAGAACGACTCAACAAAATAAAACACGTCCATGAGACCATGACCAGCAGCCCTTGCCTACGGTAGCTCTTGGCTCTGCCTGAACTCGTGCAGGCGTTCTTCCAAGCGGTCGACACGCTCGTGGTACATCTGGAGCATGATCTCGAGCTCCAAGTTGGCTATTTCATCGGAGATCACCAGCTCAAGGATGCGACAGCCATGTTCCTCTACTGCGCCTAGGTGGACACTTGGGCTAACGAGGCGGTAAAGCCTACGGACCAGTGCGTTGGCATCCAGCGGGCCGCAGACCAGGCGAATGATGCCACCCATGCGAACGGCGTGGAGGGCGTCCGGTGCAAGTATGGTGCGACCGGCCACTGGTGCAAGTACGGCGCTGAGGGCCTCTCCCCACTCCTGGCAAGGAATGGGGGTACTGACGGGACGTGTACCCAGCTGCGACACCGTGTCGACAGCAAGCAAGCGCCGATGGGTTCGCTCTTGCTATGCGACGCTCCAACGGTCTCGCCATGCGGCGAGCCGCACCCTATCGGCACGGCCGCGCCTAGCTTGCTCTGCGGCGCGCCATCGATCATGTTGTGCGGCGAACTGCAGCCTGTCGCCGCTGACATGCCTATCTTGATCCACGACGCTCAAGCGCCATGCGCCAAAGGTCTGCTCAACCCTGGCGATGACGCGCATCACGACGTCGTCCATCGCGTTGCCGAGGAGCGCCTCAGCCTCGATGGGCCGTGGCGCCTGCTCGTTTTCCTCGTCGATGAGGTTGATGGCAGAGGCGACGCTTTGGTGGGTTGGCATGCTTGGAAAGGTGGATGTGCTACAGGCTGCGCTTGTTGCCTCCATGCATCGCGCGTTGCCTAGGTTTATGCGCAATATCGCTGGGTGGCGGTAAACAAGTGAGGAAATGGCGGGAAACGGTGGCGTGTTCATAAAACGACATCAACTAATGGAAACTTAGCATAGAAGGAACATCGAGCTAGCACAAGAAGTAGATGATGATCAGATGAACACGGACCACACTAGGGAACCCGTCGGTGATGAATTCATCAATCGCAAACGGTTGAATACTAGCAAGCGTTTGCCCACAACACACACAGCTTATTCCATCACAAACAGGTCGGATGGATCAACTGTATGCCATGTATCGCACATTGTCAAAAAGTAATGCGGTAGACCTTCTTCGACATGTGTTAAAAAATAGAAAAAATAAAAAACAAGGACGTCGAGGTTAAATTAAGAGATGTTGTGTAGATAGAGCATATCACATACGTCTTATTAGAAGCAATCGTCTATGTTATTATCGGTCTTCGCACACATTTCTGATTACAGACCTGTTTGCCGTGTATCACACACATCATGATATATTGAACCGTTTCTGTTCTCTTGTCTCAAGATAAACAGTTCAACCGAGTGAACCGCATGCCTTATATTGCACACACCTTGATCTGGCTGACCATTTCTTTTGTGTTGCCTAATCGCAAACAGTTCATTTGAGTGAACTGTATGCTGTATATCGCACACATCTTCATCTGGCTGACCGTTTCTTTTGTTCCTCCTCATCGCAAATAGTTAATTGAACTGAACCATATGCCCTGCATTGCACACGCAACTAAAATCTGAACTGTGTTTGATGCATCATCCATCGCAAATGTTTTGCACCTTTTTTGACGGTTTTTACACCACCGTTTGCGATTATTGCATCACACACAGTTTCGTTGAAGGGTCTCTGATCGTAGTGTCGCGTTAGCAGCATCCTGCAGTAGTGAATGATTCTAATGTTCACGAGAACATGATGTTGCCTAAATTGGATACATTTGTTTTGCTTACAAATGAAGGGCCTAGCTTGGACAAGAAGGATGAACATTGAAACAAGATCAAGCATGGAGATGATGGCACACGAACGGAGTTTCAAGTTATGATTTCAGGACTTTGAAGCCACCATAATGAGTGCATGAAGGCTTGGACGAAATATACAAGATGCCACTTCATAAATTTCATCTAGAGGCCATTATAGGTGTTGCGTCACCTTATTATTGGGCCAGACCCATGCAATTTCGAGGTGGTTTCCTACCCTACAAACGATTTCTTCTTATGTTCTCCGCTAGATAGGAACTTTGGAGTGATTCTTCATCGCACTTTGAGGGGTGGTTATATGATCCAATTATATTAGCACTGTTGAGAGATTGCACTAGCGAAAGTACAGACCCTAGGCCTCATTTTCAAGCATTGCAATATCGTTTTTGTGCCTGATTACTATTTGCTACCTTGCTATTTTTATTTATTCAGATTATAAAAATATATTCCTACTATCAATATTTGATGACCCACAAGTATAGGGGATCTATCGTAGTCCTTTCGATAAGTAAGAGTGTCGAACCCAACGAGGAGCGGAAGGAAATGATAAGCAGTTTTCAGTAAGGTATTCTCTGCAAGCACTGAAATTATCGGTAACAGATAGTTTTGTGATAAGGTAATTTGTAACGGGTAACAAGTAATAAAAGTAAATAAGGTGCAACAAGATGGCCCAATACTTTTTGTAGCAAAGGACAAGCCTGGACAAACTCTTATATAAAGGAAAGCACTCCCGAGGACACATGGGAATTATCGTCAAGCTAGTTTTCATCACGCTCATATGATTCACGTTTGGTACTTTGATAATTTGATATGTGGGTGGACTGGTGCTTGGGTACTGCCCTTACATGGACAAGCATCCCACTTAAGATTAACCCCTCTTGCAAGCATCCGCAACTACAAAAGAAGTATTAAGGTAAACCTAACCATAGCATGAAACATATGGATCCAAATCAGCCCCTTACGAAGCAATGCATAAACTAGGATTTATGCTTCTGTCACTCTAGCAACCCATCATCTACTTACTACTTCCCAATGCCTTCCCCTAGGCCGAAACAATGGTGAAGTGTCATGTAGTCTATGTTCACATGACACCACTAGAGGAAAGTCAACATACATCTCATCAAAATATCGAACGAATACCAAATTCACATGACTACTTATAGCAAGACTTCTCCCATGTCCTCAGGAACAAACGTAACTACTCACAAATCATATTCATGTTCATAACAAGAGGGATATTAATATGCATAAAGGATCTGAACATATGATCTTCCACCAAGTAAACCAACTAGCATTAACTACAAGGAGTAATCACCACTATTAGCAACCCACAGGTACCAATCTGAGGTTTCGAGACAAAGATTGGATACAAGAGATGAAATAGGGTTTGAGATGAGATGGTGCTGGTGAAGACGTTGATGGAGTTTGACCACGTCCCGATGAGAGGATCGATGGTGATGATGATGGTGATGATTTCCCCCTCCCGGAGAGATGCTTCCCCGGCAGAACAGCTCCACTGGAGCACTAGATTGGTTCCGCCAAGGTTCCGCCTCGTGGTGGTGGAGTTTCATCCCGAAAGCTTGCTTATGATTTTTTCTAGGGAAAAAACTTCATATAGCCAAAGATGGGCACTGGAGGCCTGCCAGGGGGCCCACGAGACAGGGGGGCGCGCCCAGGGGGTAGGGCGCGCCCCCACCCTCGTGGATGGTGGGTGGCCCCCCTCTGGTGCTTCCTTCGCCCAATATTTTTTATATATTCTAAAAGTGACTCCCGTGGAGTTTTAGGAATTTTGGAGTTGTGCAGAAAAGGTTTCTTATATTTGATCCTTTTCCAGCCCAGGATTCCAGCTGCCGGCATTCTCCCTCTTCGTGCAAACCTTGTAAATAAGAGACAATAGGCATAAGTTTTGTGACATGATGTGTAATAATAGCCCATAATGCAATAAATATCTATATAAAAGCATGATGCAAAATGGACGTATTAACTCCCCCAAGCTTAGACCTCGCTTGTCCTCAAGCGGAAGCCGATATCGAAAAATATGTCCACATGTTTAGAGATAGAGGTGTCGAGAAAATAAAATACAAACATGAGGGCATCATGATCATTCTTACAACAGTAATATATATATATATATATATATATGTATATATATATATATATTCATATGATTTCTTCTGCTAAAGTAACAATTCATTCACAATTTCAAGTACGAATCAGAAACTTCATTGAAAACTAACAAACTATAATCTCAGTCATTGAAGCAATTGCAATTTATCATAACATCGGAAAGAGTCAATATGAGAGCTTTTCAGCAAGTCCACATACTCAACTATCATTTAGTCTTTCACAATTGCTAACACTCACGCAATACTTATGGGTATGAAGCTTTAATCGGACACAGAGAAAGATAGGGGCTTATAGTTTTACCTCCCAACCTTTTACCTCAAGGGTAATGTCAACAATAATAGTTTATGAAAACCCACATCCAATTAGCTGTATATATCAGGAGCTTTCCAACACACAGTGCTTGCCAAAGTATAAAATAGTATAAAATGTAAAAAGGAAAGTTGAAGATCACCATGACTCTCGTATGAAGTATAGGAAAAAAAATAAAAGATAGGCCTTTCGCAGAGGGAAGCAGAGGTTGTCATGTGTTTTTATCGTTGGATGCACAAAATCTTAATGCAAAAGAACGCCACTTTGTATTGCCACTTGTGATATGGACCTTAATTATGTAGTCCGTCGCTTTTATTTCTTCCACATCACAAGATCGTATAAAGCTTATTTTCTCCACACTAATAAATCATACATATTTAGAGAGCAATTTTTATTGCTTGCAACAATGACAACTTACTTGAAGGATCTTACTCAATCCATAGGTAGATATGGTGGACTCTCATGGCAAAACTGGGTTTAAGGATATTTGGAAGCACAAGTAGTATCTCTACTTGGTGCAAAAAATTGGCTAGCATGAGGGGGAAGGCAAGCTCAACATGTCGGAAAACATAACCCATTATGTTGTCTTCCTTGTCCAACGTCAACTTTTTAGCATGTCATATTTTAATGAGTGCTCACAATCATAAAAGATGTCCAAGATAGTATATTTATATGTGAAAACCTCTCTTTCTTTATTACTTCCTATTAATTGAAACGATGACCAAAACTATGTTTGTCAACTCTCAACAACTTTTATTCATCATACTCTTTATATGTGAAGTCATTACTCTCCATAAGATCAATATGATCTTTTTATTTATTTATTTTTATTCTTTCTTTTATTCCCTCAAGATGAAAGCAAGGTAATCAAGCCCTCGACTCAAAACTAATCATTATTATATATATAGCTCACGGACTCGGTTACATAGAAAGATCATAAAGCAAAACTCAAAACTAGATCATACTAAAACTTTATTCTACTAGATCAAGATATAACCAAAAGGATCGAACTAAGAAAAACGGTAAAGATGAAAGTGTGATGGTGATACGATACCGGGGCACTCCCCCAAGCTTGGCCGTTGCCAAGGGGAGTGCCCATACCCGATACTCAGTTCTCCTTTGGTGGTGAAGAAGAGATTGTTGATGATGTAGGCTTGTCATCCGGCATCGAGCGCAGGAGATGCTCCAACTTACGAATAATGCCCTTGAGTGCGATGATATGCTCTTGCAACAGAATATTTTCATGAGTTAGATACTGAAGGAAATATGCCCTAGAGGCAATAATAAAGTTATTATTTATTTCCTTATAATCATGATAAATGTTTATTATTCATGCTAGAATTGTATTTACCGGAAACATAATACATGTGTGAATACATAGATAAACAGAGTGTCACTAGTATGCCTCTACTTGACTAGCTCGTTAATCAAAGATGGTTAAGTTTCCTAACCATGAACAATGAGTTGTTATTTGATTAACGAGGTCACATCATTAGTAGAATGATCTGATTGACATGACCCATTCCATTAGCTTAGCACCCGATCGTTTAGTATGTTGCTATTGCTTTCTTCATGACTTATACATGTTCCTATGACTATGAGATTATGCAACTCCCGTTTACCGGAGGAACACTTTGGGTACTACCAAACGTCACAACGTAACTGGGTGATTATAAAGGAGTACTACAGGTGTCTCCAATGGTCGATGTTGGGTTGGCGTATTTCGAGATTAGGATTTGTCACTCCGATTGTCGGAGAGGTATCTCTGGGCCCTCTCGGTAATACACATCACATAAGCCTTGCAAGCATTACAACTAATATGTTAGTTGTGAGATGATGTATTATGGAACGAGTAAAGAGACTTGCCGGTAACGAGATTGAACTAGGTATTGGATACCGACGATCGAATCTCGGGCAAGTAACATACGGATGACAAAGGGAACAACGTATGTTGTTATGCGGTCTGACCGATAAAGATCTTCGTAGAATATGTAGGAGCCAATATGGGCATCCAGGTCCCGCTATTGGTTATTGACCAGAGACATGTCTCGGTCATGTCTACATTGTTCTCGAACCCGTAGGGTCCGCACGCTTAAGGTTACGATGACAGTTATATTATGAGTTTATGCATTTTGATGTACCGAAGGTTGTTCGGAGTCCCGGATGTGATCACGGACATGACGAGGAGTCTCGAAATGGTCGAGACATAAAGATTGATATATTGGAAGTCTATGTTTGGACATCGGAAGTGTTCCGGGTGAAATCGGGATTTTACCGGGTTACCGGGAGGTTACCGGAACCCCCCGGGAGCCATATGGGCCATCATGGGCCTTAGTGGAAAGGAGAAAGGGGCAGCCCAAGGGGGCTGCGCGCCTCCCCCCTTCCCCTAGTCCTATTAGGACTAGGAGAGGTGGCCGGCCACCCCTCTCCCTCTTTCCCCCTTGGGAATCCTAGTTGGAATAGGATTGGAGGGGAGTCCTACTCCCGGTAGGAGTAGGACTCCTCCTGCGCCACCTCCTCCTGGCCGGCGCCTCCTCCCCCCTTGGCTCCTTTATATACGGAGGCAGGGGCACCTCTAAACACACAAGTTGACACAAGTTGATCCACGTGATCGATTCCTTAGCCGTGTGCAGTGCCCCCTGCCACCATATTCCTCGATAATACTGTAGCGGAGTTTAGGCGAAGCCCTGCTACTGTAGTTCATCAAGATCGTCACCACACCGTCGTGCTGACGAAACTCTTCCCCGACACTTTGCTGGATCGGAGTCCGGGGATCGTCATCGAGCTGAACGTGTGCTCGAACTCGGAGGTGCCGTAGTTTCGGTGCTTGATCGGTTGGATCGTGAAGACGTACGACTACTTCCTCTACGTCGTGTCATTGCTTCCGCAGTCGGTCTGCGTTGGGTACGTAGACAACACTCTCCTCTCGTTGCTATGCATCACATGATCCTGTGTGCGCGTAGGAAATTTTTTGAAATTACTACGAAACCCAACAGTGGCATCCGAGCCTGGTTATTGATGTTGATGTTATATGCACGAGTAGAACACAAGTGAGTTGTGGACGATACAAGTCATACTGCCTACCAGCATGTCATATTTTGGTTCGGCGGTATTGTTGGACGAGACGACCCAGACCAACCTTACGCGTACGCTTATGCGAGACCGGTTCCCTCGACGTGCTTTGCACAGAGATGGCTTGCGGGCGACTGTCTCTCCAACTTTAGTTGAACCAAGTATGGCTACGCCCGGTCCTTGCGAAGGTTAAAACGGAGTCTATTTGACAAACTATCGTTGTGGTTTTGATGCGTAGGTGAGATTGGTTCTTACTTAAGCCCGTAGCAGCCACGTAAAACATGCAACAACAAAGTAGAGGACGTCTAACTTGTTTTTGCAGGGCATGTTGTGATGTGATATGGTCAAGGCATGATGCTGAATTTTATTGTATGAGATGATCATGTTTTGTAACCGAGTTATCGGCAACTGGCTGGAGCCATATGGTTGTCGCTTTATTGTATGCAATGCAATCGCGATGTAATGCTTTACTTTATTACTAAACGGTAGTGATAGTCGTGGAAGCATAAGATTGGCGAGACGACAACGATGCTACGATAGAGATCAAGGTGTCGCGCCGGTGACGATGGTGATCATGACGGTGCTTCAGAGATGGAGATCACAGGCACAAGATGATGATGGCCATATCATATCACTTATATTGATTGCATGTGATGTTTATCTTTTATGCATCTTATCTTGCTTTGATTGACGGTAGCATTATAAGATGATCTCTCACTAAATTATCAAGAAGTGTTCTCCCTGAGTATGCACCGTTGCCAAAGTTCGTCGTGCCCAGACACCACGTGATGATCGGGTGTGATAAGCTCTACGTCCATCTACAACGGGTGCAAGCCAGTTTTTGCACACGCAGAATACTCAGGTTAAACTTGACGAGCCTAGCATATGCAGATATGGCCTCGGAACACGGAGACCGAAAGGTCGAGCGTGAATCATATAGTAGATATGATCAACATAACGATGTTCACCATTGAAAACTACTCCATCTCACGTGATGATCGGTTATGGTTTAGTTGATTTGGATCACGTAATCACTTAGAGGATTAGAGGGATGTCTATCTAAGTGGGAGTTCTTAAGTAATATGATTAATTGAACTTAAATTTATCATGAACTTAGTACCTGATAGTATCTTGCTTGTTTATGTTGATTGTAGATAGATGGCTCGTGCTGTTGTTCCGTTGAATTTTAATGCGTTCCTTGAGAAAGCAAAGTTGAAAGATGATGGTAGCAACTACACGGACTGGGTCCGTAACTTGAGGATTATACTCATTGCTGCACAGAAGAATTACGTCCTGGAAGCACCGCTGGGTGCCAGGCCTGCTGCTGGAGCAACGCCAGATGTTATGAACGTCTGGCAGAGCAAAGCTGATGACTACTCGATAGTTCAGTGTGCCATGCTTTACGGCTTAGAATCGGGACTTCAACGACGTTTTGAACGTCATGGAGCATATGAGATGTTCCAGGAGTTGAAGTTAATATTTCAAGCAAATGCCCGGATTGAGAGATATGAAGTCTCCAATAAGTTCTATAGCTGCAAGATGGAGGAGAACAGTTCTGTCAGTGAGCATATACTCAAAATGTCTGGGTATAATAATCACCTGATTCAATTGGGAGTTAATCTTCCGGATGATTGCGTCATCGACAGAATTCTCCAATCACTGCCACCAAGCTACAAGAGCTTCGTAATGAACTATAATATGCAAAGGGAAGAAAAAGGGGAACTTCAAGAAGAACGGCAAGCAAGTTGCTGCTCAAGAGAAGAAACCTAAATCTGGACCTAAGCCTGAAACTGAGTGCTTCTACTGCAAGCAGACTGGTCACTGGAAGCGGAACTGCCCCAAGTATTTGGCGGATAAGAAGGATGGCAAGGTGAACAAAGGTATATGTGATATACATGTTATTGATGTGTACCTTACTAGAGCTCGCAGTAGCACCTGGGTATTTGATACTGGTTCTGTTGCTAATATTTGCAACTCGAAACAGGGACTACAGAATAAGCGGGCACTGGCAAAGGACGAGGTGACGATGCGCGTGGGAAACGGTTCCAAAGTCGATGTGATCGCAGTCGGCACGCTACCTCTACATCTACCTTCGGGATTAATATTAGACCTAAGTAATTGTTATTTGGTGCCAGCGTTGAGCATGAACATTATATCTGGATCTTGTTTAATGCGAGACGGTTATTCATTTAAATCAGAGAATAATGGTTGTTCTATTTATATGAGTAATATCTTTTATGGTCATGCACCCTTGAAGAGTGGTCTATTTTTATTAAATCTCGATAGTAGTAATACACATATTCATAATGTTGAAACCAAAAGATGCAGAGTTGATAATGAAAGTGCAACTTATTTGTGGCACTGTCGTTTAGGTCATATCGGTATAAAGCGCATGAAGAAACTCCATACCGATGGACTTTTGGAACCACTTGATTATGAATCACTTGGTACTTGCGAACCGTGCCTCTTGGGCAAGATGACTAAAACACCGTTCTCCGGTACTATGGAGAGAGCAACAGATTTGTTGGAAATCATACATACCGATGTATGTGGCCTGATGAATATTGAGGCTCGTGGCGGATATCGTTATTTTCTCACCTTCACAGATGATTTAAGCAGATATGGGTATATTTACTTAATGAAACATAAGTCTGAAACATTTGAAAAGTTCAAAGAATTTCAGAGTGAAGCTGAAAATCATCGTAACAAGAAAATAAAGTTTCTACGATCTGATCGTGGAGGAGAATATTTGAGTTACGAGTTTGGCGTACATTTGAAAAACTGTGGAATAGTTTCGCAACTCACGCCACCCGGAACACCACAGCGTAATGGTGTGTCCGAACGTCGTAATCGTACTTTACTAGATATGGTGCGATCTATGATGTCTCTTACTGATTTACCGCTATCATTTTGGGGATATGCTTTAGAGACGGCCGCATTCACGTTAAATAGGGCACCATCAAAATCCGTTGAGACAACGCCTTATGAACTGTGGTTTGGCAAGAAACCAAAGTTGTCGTTTCTTAAAGTTTGGGGCTGCGATGCTTATGTGAAAAAGCTTCAACCTGATAAGCTTGAACCCAAATCGGAGAAATGTGTCTTCATAGGATACCCAAAGGAAACTGTTGGTTACACCTTCTATCACAGATCCGAAGGCAAAACATTCGTTGCTAAGAATGGATCATTTCTAGAGAAGGAGTTTCTCTCGAAAGAAGTGAGTGGGAGGAAAGTAGAACTTGACGAGGTAACTGTACCTGCTCCCTTACTGGAAAGTAGTTCATCACAGAAAACTGTTTCAGTGACACCTACACCAGTTAGTGAGGAAGCCAATGATAATGATCATGAAACTTCAGATCAAGATACTACTGAACCGCGTAGATCAACCAGAGTAAGATCCGCACCAGAGTGGTACGGTAATCCTGTTCTGGAGGTCATGCTACTAGATCATGATGAACCTACGAACTATGAAGAAGCGATGGTGAGCCCAGATTCCGTAAAGTGGCTTGAAGCCATGAAATCTGAGATGGGATCCATGTATGAGAACAAAGTATGGACTTTGGTTGACTTGCCCGATGATCGGCAAGCAATTGAGAATAAATGGATTTTTAAGAAGAAGACTGACGCTGATGGTAATGTTACTGTCTACAAAGCTCGACTTGTCGCAAAAGGTTTTCGGCAAGTTCAAGGAATTGACTACGATGAGACCTTCTCACCCGTAGCGATGCTTAAGTCCGTCCGAATCATGTTAGCAATTGCCGCATTTTATGATTATGAAATTCGGCAAATGGATGTCAAAACTGCATTCCTAAATGGATTTCTGGAAGAAGAGTTGTATATGATGCAACCAGAAGGTTTTGTCGATCCAAAGGGAGCTAACAAAGTGTGCAAGCTCCAGCGATCCATTTATGGACTGGTGCAAGCCTCTCGGAGTTGGAATAAACGTTTTGATAGTGTGATCAAAGCATTTGGTTTTATACAGACTTTCGGAGAAGCCTATATTTACAAGAAAGTGAGTGGGAGCTCTGTAGCATTTCTGATATTATATGTGGATGACATATTACTGATTGGAAATGATATAGAATTTCTGGATAGCATAAAGGGATACTTGAATAAAAGTTTTTCAATGAAAGACCTCGGTGAAGCTGCTTACATATTAGGCATTAAGATCTATAGAGATAGATCAAGACGCTTAATTGGACTTTCACAAAGCACATACCTTGACAAAATTTTGAAGAAATTCAAAATGGATCAAGCAAAGAAAGGGTTCTTGCCTGTGTTACAAGGTGTGAAATTGAGTAAGACTCAATGCCCGACCACTGCAGAAGATAGAGAGAATATGAAAGATGTTCCCTATGCATCAGCCATAGGCTCTATCATGTATGCAATGATGTGTACCAGACCTGATGTGTGCCTTGCTATAAGTTTAGCAGGGAGGTACCAAAGTAATCCAGGAATGGATCACTGGACAGCGGTCAAGAACATCCTGAAATACCTGAAAAGGACTAAGGATATGTTTCTCGTATATGGAAGTGACAAAGAGCTCATCGTAAAAGGTTACGTTGATGCAAGCTTTGACACTGATCCGGACGATTCTAAATCGCAAACCGGATACGTGTTTACATTAAACGGTGGAGCTGTCAGTTGGTGCAGTTCCAAACAAAGCGTTGTAGCGGGATCTACATGTGAAGCGGAATACATAGCTGCTTCGGAAGCAGCAAATGAAGGAGTCTGGATGAAGGAGTTCATATCCGATCTAGGTGTCATACCTAGTGCATCGGGTCCAATGAAAATCTTTTGTGACAATACTGGTGCAATTGCCTTGGCAAAGGAATCCAGATTTCACAAAAGGACTAAACACATCAAGAGACGCTTCAACTCCATCCGGGATCTAGTCCAGGTGGGAGACATAGAGATTTGCAAGATACATACGGATCTGAATGTTGCAGACCCGTTGACTAAGCCTCTTCCACGAGCAAAACATGATCAGCACCAAAGCTCCATGGGTGTAAGATTCATTACAGTGTAATCTAGATTATTGACTCTAGTGCAAGTGGGAGACTGAAGGAAATATGCCCTAGAGGCAATAATAAAGTTATTATTTATTTCCTTATAATCATGATAAATGTTTATTATTCATGCTAGAATTGTATTTACCGGAAACATAATACATGTGTGAATACATAGACAAACAGAGTGTCACTAGTATGCCTCTACTTGACTAGCTCGTTAATCAAAGATGGTTAAGTTTCCTAACCATGAACAATGAGTTGTTATTTGATTAACGAGGTCACATCATTAGTAGAATGATTTGATTGACATGACCCATTCCATTAGCTTAGCACCCGATCGTTTAGTATGTTGCTATTGCTTTCTTCATGACTTATACATGTTCCTATGACTATGAGATTATGCAACTCCCGTTTACCGGAGGAACACTTTGGGTACTACCAAACGTCACAACGTAACTGGGTGATTATAAAGGAGTACTACAGGTGTCTCCAATGGTCGATGTTGGGTTGGCGTATTTCGAGATTAGGATTTGTCACTCCGATTGTCGGAGAGGTATCTCTGGGCCCTCTCGGTAATACACATCACATAAGCCTTGCAAGCATTACAACTAATATGTTAGTTGTGAGATGATGTATTACGGAACGAGTAAAGAGACTTGCCAGTAACGAGATTGAACTAGGTATTGGATACCGACGATCGAATCTCGGGCAAGTAACATACCGATGACAAAGGGAACAACGTATGTTGTTATGCGGTCTGACCGATAAAGATCTTCGTAGAATATGTAGGAGCCAATATGGGCATCCAGGTCCCGCTATTGGTTATTGACCGGAGACGAGTCTCGGTCATGTCTACATTGTTCTCGAACCCGTAGGGTCCGCACGCTTAAGGTTACGATGACAGTTATATTATGAGTTTATGCATTTTGATGTACCGAAGGTTGTTCGGAGTCCCGGATGTGATCACGGACATGACGAGGAGTCTCGAAATGGTCGAGACATAAAGATTGATATATTGGAAGTCTATGTTTGGACATCGGAAGTGTTCCAGGTGAAATCGGGATTTTACCGGGTTACCGGGAGGTTACCGGAACCCCCCGGGAGCCATATGGGCCATCATGGGCCTTAGTGGAAAAGGAGAAAGGGGCAGCCCAAGGGGGCTGCACGCCTCCCCCCTTCCCCTAGTCCTATTAGGACTAGGAGAGGTGGCCGGCCACCCCTCTCCCTCTTTCCCCCTTGGGAATCCTAGTTGGAATAGGATTGGAGGGGAGTCCTACTCCCGGTAGGAGTAGGACTCCTCTTGCGCCACCTCCTCCTGGCCGGCGCCTCCTCCCCCCTTGGCTCCTTTATATACGGAGGCAGGGGCACCTCTAAACACACAAGTTGACACAAGTTGATCCACGTGATCGATTCCTTAGCCGTGTGCGGTGCCCCCTGCCACCATATTCCTCGATAATACTGTAGCGGAGTTTAGGCGAAGCCCTGCTGCTGTAGTTCATCAAGATCATCACCACGCCGTCGTGCTGACGAAACTCTTCCCCGACACTTTGCTGGATTGGAGTCCGGGGATCGTCATCGAGCTGAACGTGTGCTCGAACTCGGAGGTGCCGTAGTTTCGGTGCTTGATCGGTTGGATCATGAAGACGTACGACTACTTCCTCTACGTCGTGTCATTGCTTCCGCAGTCGGTCTGCGTTGGGTACGTAGACAACACTCTCCTCTCGTTGCTATGCATCACATGATCCTGTGTGCGCGTAGGAAATTTTTTGAAATTACTACGAAACCCAACAGATACTTGTTCTGCACCCGAGCTATTTCCATCATCTTGAAAGCTTAAATTTCAGTAGGGGTAAGAAGATTGTGATGAGTTTGAAGGATGTCTTCTTCTTGTGCTGCCGAAGCTTGATCCTCCTTTGGCTTCTTGATCCCATCATCCTTGTTGATCTCACCGGGCTCTTCTCTCTTCAGCTCTATCTTCATTAGCCAAGCATCGTCGCCCCCATTGTCGGACGAAGGATACGACATGATGCCTAGCCTTGACAACTCTGGCAGAAAACATCTCCAAACAAAAACGTAGGATGATCGCATGGTATGGTGGTCAAAACCTTCGGGAGATTATATAATGAATTTTCAACGACCAAAAGAAGTATCGTGCAAGAAAACGGAGTCCGGAGGGCACACGAGGTGCCCACGAGGCAGGGGCGCGCCCAGGGGGTAGGGCGCGCCCTCCACCCTCATGGACGCCTTGTGTCCTTTCCAGACTACTTATTTTACTATTTTCTTAAATATTCCAAAATAGAAAAAAATTGTGTAACACCCCGGTAATCATGCTACAGTAACCTCACCCTAATGTGCCGTCTCATCATGTTTTATTAAACCAATTTGCCACGTAATAAAAATCAAACAATAATTCAAATTTGAATTGCAAGTCAACTTATTATTTCTTGAAACGATAAAACTAAAATGTTCGCACTATTCTATAAATTCCCCTAATCATTTTTCATGTTGAAACCACATCATTTGACTCAACAAATAATCGCTAGTAAATTAGGAAGTGGGCCAACAACATCATAATCGACCATTTAAATACAAACATTTGAAAAAACATTACAAAATGGCCTCAAGCTTTCTGTGCCATTCCAGAATAATATGCTTGATTTATATGCCAAGTTTCAACTATAGAAAAAGTCACTCGCTGCATAAACTAAAGGCAAAACGGGGGTAAAACCAAATAATAAGACAGATAGGAATAAAACAAAAGGGCACTTATGTGCAATTGTAGCCTACTGATACAGTGGTTGGCCCAGCCCACCATGGGCCTTTCCCCTTCTGTACAGAGAAGGAGGCAAAGTCCATGGCGTGGCAACCATCCGACGGCGCCATGTCTGGATGGCCACCATGTCGCCTCCCCCGACCTATAAAGACGTCCACCGAAACCCTAGACCCCGTCTCAATCATTCCCCCTCGATCCCCATCGCCCCCTTCCCCTCTAGATCGAATCGAGCTCGTGAGATCCTGCGGTGACCGTTGCCCCATCGTCGTTGTCATGGCCACTGGTGTCTCCGGCGTGCGGGAGGAAGTCTAGGAGCTCCACCACGCTCGACTTCATCGGTTCCAGGCGCCGCATCAAGCCGGGGCACTGCGTTGCCGGCGCCATCATCTTCTTCTTCGTACAACCGTCTCTATGTCACCGTCGCCGCGGCCCCTCCGGTCCACTCTGACCTCCCCCGAGCTTTCCTGTGGCCTCCCCGTGAGTCCCTCCTCTGAATCCCCTCTGTCCCCTCTCAATTTCGTGCCGTACGTCTCCTCCCTCGAGTTTGGTCGTCATGGCAGGGAGCCCGAGATCCTCGCCGTGCCACTAACCGTCGGCCTGAGCCCGCCGCTAGCCAACTCTCGCAGCCGAGTCCGCCTCATCTGGCTGCACCCGCCATCGCGTGCCCGCTCGCCCGCATGCCCCGCGCTTGTGTGCTACACTTCTGCTCATCTGCTAGCTACGCTGCTATGTGCCTCTGCTACTCTGTAGTATTGTTGCCTTGCCGTTGCTGCTACTGCCTGCTGTCGCCGTCGCCGCCCACGGCCGCTGCCGCCGTGCCGGCCCGCGACCCTATTGCTGGCGCTACTGGCTTCAGTCACCGGCGCTCCTGTGTGTGCATGCGTACTGCATTCTTCTGCTATTGCTGTTATGCTGCTGCTGTTCTATGATGCCTTGCTAGCTATAGTTCCTGCTGCTCTATGGTCGTGGCCATGTGTGCGTATGTGTTGTGTGTGGCCGGCTTAATTAGCTTAGGCTAATTTAGACCGCTTAGGTAATCCTTGTTAGGTTAGTTGCTAGCCTATGGCAGGTGGTCCCCATTTAATTAAGTTAGGTTTTATTTATTTTGTTTATGTATAGTCTATGACATGTGGGCCACGCCTTCCCTTTTGACCAATCAAATTGACTTGGTCAATTCGAATTAAATAAATGCCGAAATTTTAGAAAAATGATTAAATCCTTTTTAAATAAATACAAAATAAAGTGTAGCCCGGTTGAAAAAACTTTGTACATGAAAGTTGCTCAGAACGATGAGACGAATCCGGATACGTAGCCCGTTCGACCGCCACACATTGCTAGCATAGAAAACACGCAACTTTTCCCCTCCGCTTCATCTGTCCGAAAACGCGAAACACCGGGGATACTTTCCCGGATGTTTCCCCCTTCGTTGGTATCGCCTACTACTGTGTTAGGTCACCCCTAGCACGGCGTATCACCATGTTATGCTTTGATTGCTCTGTTATTTATTATGTTTCCCCTCCGTTACTTGTTTCCGGTAGACCCCGAGACCGCTGTCGGTACCCGTGCGATCGACTATTGTGTTGACGACCCCTCCTTCTTGCCAGAGCAACCAAGAAAGCCCCCCCTTGATCACCAGATATTCCCTACTCTTCTCTCTACTGCTTGCATTAGAGTAGTGTACCATGTTACTGCTTTCCGTTAATCCTATTCTGATGCATAGCCTGTTCTTGCTACTACTGTTGTTACCTTACCTGCAATCCTAAATGCTTAGTATAGGATGCTAGTTTTTCATCAGTGGCCCTTCATTCTTGTCCGTCTGCCATCCTATACTATCGGGCCGTGATCACTTGGGAGGTGATCACGGGTATATATACTATACATATTACACATGATACATGTTGTGACTAAAGTCGGGTCGGCTCATTGTGTATCCGCAAGTGATTCGGATATGGGGGCTGAAAGGACAGGTGGCTCCATCCAGGTAGTGGTGGGCCTGAGTTCCCGACGGCCCCCAACTGTTACTTAGAGGTGGAGCGACAGGGCAGCTTGAGACCACCTAGGAGAGAGGTGGGCCCGGCCCTGGTCGGCGTCCGTGGTTACTTCAACATAACACGCTTAACGAGATCTTGGTATTTGATCTGAGTCTGGCCACTGGCCTATATGCACTAACCAACTATGCGGGAACTGTTATGGGCACTCAACGTCGTGGTATCAGCCGAAGCCTTCGTGACGTCAACGACTGAGCGGCGCACGCCGGGTTGGACTGGAACGCCTACTCTTGTATAAGGGAGGCTAGGTCTGCTCGCCAGCCGCGTACGCAACGTGCAGGTGTGCAATGGGCGATGGGCCCAGACCCCCGCGCGCATAGGATTTAGACCGGTGTGCTGACCTCTCTGTTGTGCCTAGGTAGGGCTGCGACGTGTTGATCTTTCGAGGACGGGCATGACCCAGGAAAGTGTGTCCGGCCAAAGGGGATCGAGCGTGTTGGGAAATGTGGTGCACCCCTGCAGGGAAGTTGATCTATTCGAATAGCCGTGTCCCTCGGTAAAAGGACGACCTAGAGTTGTACCTTCACCTTATGACAACTAGAACCGGATACTTAATAAAATACACCCTTCCATGTGCCAGATACAACTGGTGATCGCTCTCTCACAGGGCGACGAGGGGAGGACGCCGGGTAGGATTATGCTATGCGATGATACTTGCTTAACTTACCATCTACTCTCTTCTTCTGCTGCAAGATGGAGGTTGCCATAAGCGTAGTCTTCGATAGGAATAGTTATCCCCCTCTTATTCTGGCATTCTGTAGTTCAGTCCACATATACTACCTCTTTCATTTGATACCAATGCATATGTAGTGTAGTTCCTTGCTTGCGAGTACTTTGGATGAGTACTCACGGTTGCTTTGCTCCCTCCTTTTCCCCTTTCTATACCCGATTGTTGCGACCAGACGATGGAGTCCAGGAGCCAAACGCCACCGTCGACGACGACTCCTACTACACTGGAGGTGCCGACTACTACGTGCAGGCCATTGACGATGACCAGGAGTAGTTTAGGAGGATCTCAGGTAGGAGGCCTGCGCCTCTTTCGATTTGTATCCTAGTTTGTGCTAGCCTTCTTAAGGAAAACTTGTTTACCTATGTCTGTACTCAGATATTGTTGCTTCCGCTGACTCGTCTATGATCGAGCCCTTGTATTCGAGCCCTCGAGGCCCCTGTCTTGTAATATGATGCTTGTGTGACTTATTTTATTTGTAGAGTTGTGTTGTGATATCTTTCCATGAGTCCCTGATCTTGATCGTACACGTTTGCGTGTATGATTAGTGTACGGTCAAAACGGGGGCGTCACAAATTGCTATTAGAACTGTTTTGGAGTCGGTTTACTTACCATACCACATACTTCTTCCTTTTCGGAGGCCAAAACATTTTGGAAGGTGTCCCTTATATACTCCTCCGGGGTTACGGTTTCAATAACATTAGTTTCAACATTTATAGGATTACCTGAGATATAATGTCTGATTCTTTGACCGTTCAGCACCCCCGGGTTTGTGCCTTCGAAGTTGTTGATTTTTATGGCACCAAAACGATAGACCTTCTCGATAACGTAAGTACCTTCCCATTTAGAGAGGAGTTTTCCTGCAAAAAATCTTAAATGAGAGTTGTATAACAATAAATAATCACCTATATTAAACTCACATTTTTGTATCCTTTTGTCATGCCATCTTTTAACTTTTTCTTTGAACAGTTTGGTATTCTCATAGGCCTAGGTTCTCCATTCATCAAGTGAGCTAATGTCAAATAGCCTCTTCTCACCAGCAAGTTTGAAATCATAATTGAGCTCTTTAATGGCCCAATATGCCTTATGTTCTAGTCCGATAGGTAAGTGACATGTTTTTCCATAAACTATTTTATATGGAGACATACACATAGGATTTTTATATGCAGTTCTATAGGCCCATAATGCATCATCAAGTTTCCTGGACCAATTCTTTCTAGATCTATTAACAGTCTTTTGCAAAATTAATTTAAGCTCTCTATTTCTTAGTTTTACTTGACCACTAGATTGTGGATGATATGGAGATGCAATTCCATGATTAACATCATACTTAGCAAGCATCTTACTAAAAGCACCATGAATAAAATGTGAACCACCATCATTCATTAAGTATCTAGGGACTCCAAACCCCGGAAAAATAACTTCTTTAAGCATCTTAATAGAGGTGTTATGATCATCACTACTAGTTGGAATAGCTTCTACCCACTTAGTAACATAATCAACAACAACTAAAATATGTGTATACCCATTAGAGGAAGGAAACAGTCCCATATAATCAAAGCCCCAAACATCAAATGGTTTAATAACAAGTGAATAATTCATAGGCATTTCTTGACGTCTACTAATATTACCAATTGTTTGAAATTCATCACAAGACAAGACAAACTTACGGGCATCCCTGAAGATAGTAGGCCAATAACAACCGGATTGCAATACCTTACGTGCAATTTTATCTCCAGCATGGTGTCCTCCACAAGCCTTGGAGTGACACTTGCATAGGATCTGTTCCTCTTCATGCTCAGGTACACAACGTCTAATAACACCATCTGCTCCTTCTTTATAAAGGTGTGGGTCATCTGAGAAGTAATGTCTTAAATCATAGAAAAACTTTCTCTTTTGCTGGTATGTGAAACTAGGTGGTAAAAATTTAGCAACAATGTAATTGGCATAATCAGCATACCATGGAGCAGTACGAGAAGCATTTATGACAGCTAATTGTTCATCAGGAAAGCTATCATCTATAGGTAGTGGGTCATCAAGAACATTCTCTAACCTAGATAAGTTGTCTACAACGGGGTTCTCAACTCCCTTTCTATCAATAATATGCAAATCAAATTCTTGTAGTAGGAGAACCCATCTAATAAG
This sequence comes from Triticum aestivum, assembly GCF_018294505.1. Lineage (NCBI taxonomy): Eukaryota > Viridiplantae > Streptophyta > Magnoliopsida > Poales > Poaceae > Triticum > Triticum aestivum. The sequence continues at coordinate 270,707,408 of NC_057800.1, read as the reverse complement.
TCTAGGTTTAGCATCTTTCTTTTCCACAAGGTATTTAATATCAGCATGATCAGTGTGAACAGTTACTTTAGAATCAGCAATATAAGGTCTGAACTTATCACAAGCAAATACAACTGCTAAAAATTCCTTTTCAGTAGTAGCATAATTTCTCTGGGCACTGTCTAGAGTTTTACTAGCATATTGGATAACATTTAACTTCTTATCAACTCTTTGTCCTAGAACAGCACCTAGAGCATAATCACTAGCATCACACATAGTTTCAAAGGGTAAATTCCAATCAGGAGGCTGAACAATAGGTGTAGAAATCAAGGCTTTCTTAAGTATTTCAAATGCTTCTACAGAATCATCATCAAAGACAAAATGAACATCTTTTTGTAAGAGATTAGTCAAAGGCCTGGAATTTTTTGAGAAGTCTTTAATGAACCTCCTATAAAAACCTGCATGTCCAAGGAAACTTCTTATACCTTTATTGTCCTTAGGACACGACATATTTTCAATAGCATCAACTTTAGCTTTATCAACTTCAATACCTCTTTCAGAAATTTTATGCCCCAAGACAATGCCTTCATTAACCATAATTCAAGATACGATTCAAGAAAATTTAGCTTTATCAACTTCATTAACCTCTTTCAGAAATTCAAGATACGATTAGTTTCTTCACATCTCTGCAAAACTCGATCAAGGTTGCTTAAGAAATCGTCAAAAGAAGTTCCATATACAGAAAAATCATCCATGAATACCTCAACAATCTTTTCACAAAAGTCAGAGAATATAGTCGTCAAGCATCTTTGAAAGGTAGCAGGTGCATTACATAAACCAAAAGGCATACTTATATAAGCAAAGGTACCGAAAGGGCAAGTAAAAGTGGTCTTTTCCTGATCCTCTTTTGACACATGTATTTGAGAGAAACCAGAATAACCGTCTACAAGGTAAAAATGTGTGTGTTTGGATAATCTTTCTAGCATTTGATCAATAAAAGGTAAAGGGTAATGATCCTTTTTAGTAGCTTTATTTAATTTGCGGAAATCAATTACCATTCTATAACCTGTAACAATTCTTTGTGGGATCAATTCATGATTATCATTTGGAACAACAGTAATACCTCCTTTCTTAGGGACACAATGGACATGACTTACCCACTGACTATCAGCAACATCATAAAATATACCTTCCTTTAGAAGCTTTAGTATTTCTTTTCTTACCACTTCTTTCATCTTAGGATTTAACCGTCGTTGGTGATCAACAACCGGTTTAGCGTCTTTCTCTAATTTTATTTTGTGCTGGCATAGAGTAGGACTAATGCCCTTAAGATCATCAAGAGTATATCCAATAGCAGCACGATGCTTCTTCAGAGTTTTCAATAATTTATCTTCTTCCTGCTCTGAAAGGTTAGCACTAATAATAATAGGATATATCTTCTTTCCATCAAGATAAGCATATTGAAGAGTATCAGGCAATGGTTTAAGCTCAAACACGGGATCACCCTTGGGTGGAGGAGGATCCCCTAGAATTTTCACAAGCAAGTTGTGTTTCAAAATAGGTCCCTATTTAAAGAATATTTTATCTATTCCCTTCTTTCATTCATAAACATACCATTTTCATGGTCTAGCAAATATTGTTCTAAAGGATCATTAGGAGGCACGGCAATAGAAGCAAGACCAACGATTTCATCTTTACTAGGAAATTCTTTATCATGGGGTTGTCTACAAAATTTAGCAAAATTAAAATCATGAGACATATCCCCCAAACCAACAGAAACAATATCCTTTTTGTAGTCTATCTTAGCATTAATAGTATTCAAGAAGGGTCTACCAAATATAATGGTACAAAAGTCATCTTGTGGGGAACCAAGAACAAGAAAATCAGCAGGATATTTAACTTTCCCACAGAAGACATAAACATCTATAACAATCCCAACCGGTGAAATAATATCTCTATTGGCAAGCTTAATTGTAACATCAATACCTTCTATCTCAGCAGGTGCAATATCATGCATGATTTCTTCATATAAAGAATGAGGTATTGCACTCGCACTAGCAACCATATCACATAAGCCATGATAGCAATGATCTCCTATTTTAACAGAAATAACAGGCATGCCTACAACAGGTCTATGTTTATTTTTAGTATCGGGTCTTGCAATTCTAGCAGCTTCATCACAAAAGTAAATAACATGCCCATCAATATTATCAACCAAGAGATCTTTAACCATAGAAATACTAGGTTGAAATTTAATTTGCTAAGAGGGTTTGGGTGTTCTAATGTTACTTTTATTGACCACAGTTGAAGCTTTAGCGTGATCCTTTATTCTAACAAGGAAAGGTGGTTTCTCAATATAAGCGGTAGGAACAATAGGATCAACATTATAAGTGATAGTCTTTTCTTCAACTTTAATAGGTTCAACTACTTTTACTTCAATGAGAGGATGATATTTAAACCACTTCTCCTTAGGGAGGTCAACATAAGTAGCAAATGATTCACAGAAAGAAGCTACTATTTCAGAGTAAAGTCCATATTTAGTGCTAAATTCACGAAAAGCATCGGCATCCATAAAATATTTAACAGAATCAAACTTAGGTGTTATACCTGACTCCTTACCTTCGTCGAGTTACCAATATTCAGAGTTGCGTTTAATTCTTTCCAATAAATCCCATCTGAATTCAATAGTCTTCATCATAAAAGAACCAGTACAAGAAGTATTGAGCATGGAGCAATTATTGAGAGAAAGCCGAGCATAAATTTTTTGAATAATAATTTCTCTTGAGAGCTCATGATTGGGGCATGAATATAACATTGACTTAAGCCTTCCCCAAGCTTGAGCGATGCTTTCTCCTTCGCGAGGCCAAAAATTATATATATAATTACGATTACGATGAACTAGATGCATAGGATAAAACTCTTGATGAAATTCCAATTTTAACCGGTTGTAGTTCCATGATCCAATATCATCACATAGCCTAAACCATGTCAATGCCTTTCCCTTCAAAGATAAAGGGAAGATCTTCTTCTTGATAACATCCTCGGGCATACCTGCAAGCTTAAATAATCCACAAACTTCATCCACATAGATTAGGTGCAAATTGGGATGCAATTTTCCATCTCCTGTAAAAGGATTAGCTAGCAGTTTCTCTATCATACCCGAAGGAATTTCAAAGTAAACATTTTCAGTAGGTTCAGTAGGTTCAGTAGGTTGAGGAGCAACTCTTTGCTCTACTGGTCGGGGTGAAGATACCCCGAACAAGCCCCTCAAAGGATTACTTTCCATAGCAACAAGTGACAGTAAATTTCAGCACACTATATAAATTTTTCTTTACCGAATTCCACCTACCAAAGGCACTTCACTCCCCGGCAACGGCGCCAGAAAAGGGTCTTGATGACCCAGAAGTATAGGGGATCTATCATAGTCCTTTCGATAAGTAAGAGTGTCGAACCCAAGGAGCAGAAGGAAATGATAAGCAGTTTTCACTAAGGTATTCTCTGCAAGCACTGAAATTATCGGTAACAGATAGTTTTGTGATAAGGTAATTTGTAACGGGTAACAAGTAATAAAAGTAAATAAGGTGCAGCAAGATGGCCCAATCCTTTTTGCAGCAAAGGATAAGCCTGGACAAAATCTTATATAAAGGAAAGCGCTCCCGAGGACACATGGGAATTATCGTCAAGCTAGTTTTCGTCACGCTCATATGATTCACGTTCGGTACTTTTATAATTTGATATGTGGGTGGACTGGTGCTTGGGTACTGCCCTTACTTGGACAAGAATCCCACTTATGATTAACCCCTCTTGCAAGCATCGGCAACTACAAAAGTATTAAGGTAAACCTAACCATAGCATGAAACATATGGATCCAAATCAGCCCCTTACGAAGCAACGCATAAACTAGGGTTTAAGCTTCTGTCACTCTAGCAACCCATCATCTACTTATTACTTCCCAATGCCTTCCCCTAGGCCCAAACAATGGTGAAGTGTCATGTAGTCGACGTTCACATGACACCACCAGAGGAAAGTCAACATACATCTCATCAAAATATCGAATGAATACCAAATTCACATGACTACTTATAGCAAGACTTCTCCCATGTCCTCAGGAACAAAAATAACTACTCACAAATCATATTCATGTTCATAATCAGAGGGGTATTAATATGCATAAAGGATCTAAACATATGATCTTCCACCAAGTAAACCAACTAGCATCAACTACAAGGAGTAATCAACACTACTAGCAACCCACAGGTACCAATCTGAGGTTTTGAGACAAAGATTGGATACAAGAGATGAACTAGAGTTTGAGATGAGATGGTGCTGGTGAAGATGTTGATGGAGATTGACCCCCTCCCGATGAGAGGATCGATGGTGATGATGATGCTGATGATTGCCCCTTCTCGGAGAGATGCTTCCCTGGCAGAACAGCTCCGCCGGAGCCCTAGATTGGTTCCACCAAGGTCCCGCCCCGTGGCGGCGGAGTTTCGTCCCAAAAGCTTGCTTATGATTTTTTCCAGGGCAAAAGACTTCATATAGCCAAAGATGGGCACCAGAGGCCTGCTAGGGGGGCCACGAGACAGGGGGCGCGCCCCCACCCTCGTAGATGGTGGGTGGCCCCCCTCTGGTGCTTCCTTCGCCCAATATTTTTTATATATTCTAAAAATGACTCCCGTGGATTTTCAGGACTTTTGCAGTTGTGCAGAATAGGTCTGTAATATTTTTTCCTTTTCTAGCCCAGAATTCCAGCTGCCGGCATTCTCCCTCTTTGTGCAAACCTTGTAAAATAAGAGAGAATAGGCATAAGTATTGTGACATGATGTGTAATAACAGCCCATAATGCAATAAATATCGATATAAAAGCAAGATGCAAAATGGACGTATCAACATTACACTTTTATCACCATCTCTTCAGCAAACTAGTGCACCTATACAAATTACCATTGTATTTGGTGTGTTGGGGACACGAGAGACTTTTTATTATTTGGTTGCAGGGTTGTTTGAGAGAGACAATCTTCATCCTATACCGCCCACGGATTGATAAATCTTAGAGCATCTCTAGTGGCTTGTCTAAATTTGGTAGTCTATATTTCACATACACAATGGTGTAAAAAATTCATTTTAGACAAGCTCAGTTTTTCTATGGATTGTCTAAATTTGGTAGTCTATATTTCCAACGGCTACATTTTGGACGTGGCACAGGTGTCCTCCTCGTCCCCAACTGCTCCGGATTGGCACGGGAGAGAGCCCACGAGGAGCAGCTCTGGTTTGGACATCCTCGCTTAGTAGTCCAAATATAGACGATGTGTAGCTAGTCTGATGGATGTCCAAAATTTAGACCATGCCATACACCAGCCGCTGGAGATGTTTTTTGGCCTCTGGTGGTCTATATTTGGCTTAGACTATGGGATACACTAGCCACTAGAGATGCTCTTAGGTCATCCACTTGAGGAAAAATTGCTACTGTCCTACAAAACTGTAACGCTCGTGATGCGGCTATATCTCCCACATGTCAAGGCACGACTTAGAGGCATAACCGCATGGTGGTTTAGTCGCAAGTGGGGTAATCTTCACACAATCCCATGTACTGAATAAGAAAGGGATAAAGAGTTGGCTTACAATCGCCACTCCACACAAATAACAAGTTAAACATACATCATCCATAGTACAATCAAGGTCCGACTATGGAACCAAAATAAAAGAAAATAACCCCAAATGCTAGATCCCCGATAGTCCCAACTAGGCACCACTACCGATCAACCAAAAAAGACACAAAACAACGATCAAGATCTTCATCGAGCTCCCACTTGGGCTCGGTTGCATCACCTGCACTCGTATCAACGCCACCTGCAACTGTTTGGAGGTATCTGTGAGTCACGAGGACTCAGCAATCTCACACCCGCGAGATCAAGACTATTTCAGCTTATGGGTAGGATAAGGTAATGAGGTGGAGCTGCAACAAGCACTAAGCAAATATGGTGGCTAACATACGCAAATAAGAGCGAGAAAAGAAGCAACGCAACGGTCGTGAAGCTAGAAGTGATCAAGGAGTGATCCTGAAACTACTTACGTTCAAACATAACACAAGAACTGTGTTCACTTCCCGAAATCCACCGAAAAGAGACCATCATGGCTACACACGCGGTTGATGCATTTTAATTAAGTAAAATGTCAAGTTCTCTACAACCGGACATTAACAAATTCCCATCTGCCACATAACCGCGGGCACGGCTCTTGAAAGTTTATACCCTGCAGGGGTGTCCCAACTTAGCCCATCACAAGCTCTCACGGTCAATGAAGGATATTCCTTCTCCTGGAAAGACCCAATCAGTCTCGGAATCCCGGTTACAAGACATTTCGACAATGGTAAAACAAGACCAGCAAAGCCGCCTGATGTGCCGACAATCCCGATAGGTGTCGTACGTATCTCGTTCTCGGGTTAACACCAGATGAGCAATCCGTACAACTAAAACCAGCCCTCATGTTTCCCCGAGGTGGCGCTGCAAGGGGCTCTAGTTCGAACCAACACTTAGAGAAGCACTGGCCCAGGGGGGGGGGGTTAAAATAAAGATGACCCTCGGATTAATTACTCCCAAGGGAAAGGTATAAGTTGTTAGGCAAATGTAAAACCAAGGATGGGCCTTGTTGGAGGAGTTTTATTCAAAGTGAACTGTCAAGGTGTTCCCATAACACCCAACCGCGTAAGGAACGCAAAATCAAGGAACATAACACCGGTATGACGGAAACTAGGGCGGCAAGAGTGGAACAAAACACCAGGCATAAGGCCGAGCCTTCCACCCTTTACCAAGTATATAGATGCATTAATTAAATAAGAGATAATGTGATATCCCAACATATCCATGTTCCAACATGGAACAAACTTCAACTTCACCTGCAACTAGCAACGCTATAAGAGGGGCTGAGAAAAAGCGGTAACATAGCCAAACAACGGTTTGCTAGGAAGGTGGGTTAGAGGCTTGACATGGCAACATGGGAGGCATGATATAACAAGTGGTAGGTAGCGCTACATAGCGATAGAGCGAACAACTAGAAAGCAAAGATATAAGTGATTTCAAGGGTATGGTCATCTTGCCTAAGATCCCGCAAGGAAGAAGAACGAGTCCATGAAGAAGACAAACGGACGTAGTCGAACGGATCCTCACAACTCTGGAATTAAATCGAAGCTAACGAGAGAAGCAACTCGGAAAAAAGCAAGCAACATAGTAAACATACAAGCATAAACATTGCATGATGCACAACCAAGGATGATGCATGTCCGGTTTAATGAGGCATGGAATGGCAAAGTGCACAAACAAAACTACAAATTAAGTGGATCTCAATATGCAACGAGTTGCATATTGACGAAACACCACATTCATTTATTTAGTTCTCTCTCGGTTATGTACCCAACAATATTAAATGTTATTAAACATGGCAAGAGGAGAAGCATAAGTAAACTAACTATCTAGTCAAATTTAAATGAGGCTGGAAATAACAAACAACAAGTCCAGTAAATCCCCATATGCAAATCTTAGAGTTGGTACTGTTCTTCCCTAAACCATATTTTAGAGTTGTTAAACATGCAAGATGAGTGCACCAAGTTAAACTAGGCATTTTCTACCCCATTTACATATAAAGTTCATTAAATTCCGAGTTACAGTTATTTAGTTATGAAATAAAGCATTTTAGCATGGCAATAGGCAAATTATATGCAAACATCATTTTAAACATTTTAAACATGCATGGAAGTTGGATATTATGAAACTAGACAAGATTCTAAGCATTTTTCATATATGAAACATTTTAATACAATGCACAGTTAAAGAGTTATTATATGCATGAAGCTTATGGACTTTTCTGTAAAACTGCACTCTCTGGAATAATTAGCAAATCATCCAGAAATGAAAAAAATGTAACAGGCGATCAGGAGGGCAACTAGGCCGGCGCGGCTTGCAGGCCATACGCGTGAGGAGGTGGCCCAGTGTCGGGTGGTAGGTGCGACATATGCCAACGGGTGGCTTATCATTGTGGGAGCCAGTAAGACATCGCCGGTGCCTGGAAACGGGATAAGGCGAAGACATGCACGCTGGCGGATCTTACCCAGCTTCGGGGCTCTCCATGGAGATAACACCCCTACTGCTGCTCTGCGGGGTCTCCGCATGTTCACTAGATGAATCAAGTGGCTACACAACGCTCCTTGAGCTGTTTTGGGGGGAAGGAGGAAGAAGGGCACGGCTAGCCTACTTCTTCTCCTTGATTTTTGTGTCTAGAATTAGTTAAGGGTCCAACCCTTTGCATGGGTGCTCCGGGGGGTTTATATAGGCCTACCCCCCGAGGGTACAATGGTAATCCGGCTGGGCACTGGGCCCAGCCGTCTGTGACTGCGCTCGCCGGCTTCTGCGCCAGCTGCTGGGGCCCGCCGACTGGTGGGTCCCGCCGGCTGCCGGCCCCTTGGTCGACAGGCAGGCTCCACTATCCAGGGCCTGGTCGGTGGCTGGTTGCTGTGGCTTCATCTTGTTGACGTGAGCTCCATCGTGGCAAACGCGGCTATAGTACCGCCGCCTGTCAGGCGATCGCTGTAGCCTTACCGCGTCTTGTCTCCTTAATGGGGCGTCCTCTTCGAGGAAGGCGGCAAGCCGGCTGCGGGGAACCGGCTCTGTCTTGGGCCGACTAGTTGGAGGCCTGGCCGCCTTCGGGCATCTCTCTGCTCAAAGGGGCCCACCGTCTGTGGGCCACGCTGGCGGCCCGTCGTGGGTGATGCCAGGGTCAACATGGCAACAGTGGTGCGCCGGACGGGTCGCCTAGCCCGTACGGCGCACCATGCCAGGCGTGCTCCGGGATTCGGGGATGGTAGGCTTTACTGTAGCCACGCCCCGTCGCACCGCCGTTAGGTGGGTGCAAACTTTGTGGGTACGGTCTTGACCGCTTTATGGGGAGCCGGCTTCTTGGAGTCGGCCTTCTCATGGCCGGCTTCTTGGAGTCGGCCTTCTCATGAGGGCTAAAGTCGGACCGCCTTCCGAAAGCCGGCCTGGGTGGCAGCCATCAAGGGGAAGGCGGCCCCTATGTTTTGAATTCTTGAGAGCGGGCGGGCTCGTAATTTCTTCAGGAGGGCCAGGGGAAGCCGGCTAGGCTACCCATGGCTATTTACTCCGACGGTAGTCCCCGAAGCTGATCGAGCTCCGAGGTGAGCAGGGGGACGAGAAGCTTGGTCAGCTTCACATCCTGGAGAGCCGGCTTAGCGGGCGTATGCCGACTTCAAAAAGCCCTGCGTCTCGTAGGCGAGAGGAGGGGGGGCAACCCTCATCTTCTTCCTCTCGCTGCCGTCGTAGCTTCCCGTCTCAGCGCCGTCGCGTCTCCACACCGCCTCGTTCCCATGGTGTTGTCAAGCTCGTGGGACCGCTCCAACGTCCATGAAGACCACGTGGAGTTCCTTCGCCAGACCCGGCGCCTGCCCGGCGCCGACCGCGTACAGGTCCGCCTGGCGCCCGCGAAGGAGATCTCGCCGGCGCCGGAGGAGGGCGAGCGAGTCGTCTTCCGCTTGCACTGCCTGCGCGGCTTCGGCCTTCCGGCGAGCGGGTTTCTGCGCTCTTTCCTGGAGTTCTACAACCTCCAGCCGCATCACCTCATGCCCAATGCGGTGATGCTGCTGTCGGCCTTCGTCTCCCTCTGCGAAGGCTTCTTGGGGCTGCTCCCCACGCTGGAGCTCTGGGGAGAGTTCTTCCAGAGCAAGCTCGGCACGGTCGTCGCCGGCGTGCCCGCCCCCTGCGGAGCCTTCATCGCCATGAGGAGGGCGAGCGAGAACAATCCGTTCCCACCCATCCCCCTGATCCAGTCGGTGAAGGTCTGGCAGAGATCTTATTTCTATGTGAAGAACGTCGCTGAGCAAGGAGACTACATCAACCTGCCGGATTACGTAGTCGGCCCGCCGGCTGGGAGGCAGCCCTCGTGGAGCTTCCGGTCCCGGTCATTGTCTCCGGCCGGGAACGCCGCCATCTCCCGGCTTCGAGTGTTGGTTCAGTCGGAAGGCTTGCGCGGGGCCGACTTGGTGGCTGCCTTCATGGAGCGTCGGATCCTTCCTCTCCAAAGCCGGCCCCATATGATGTGTCAGATGAGCGGCCGCTTCGACCCAAGCCGTCTGAGCACATGGGAAATGCCCCACGCGGAGGTGGCGCTCATGGTTAACTACATCGCCAACTGTAAGCTCGCCGGGGACTGGCAATACGGCAAGGTGCCGTATTCCCGCGCCAATCCTCCGCCTGTGGTAAGTCTCTCTCTCTATCTTCTTATTGTCGTCGGCCGGCTTCATGACGGCCGGCTTCTGACTAGCCGGCTCTTTTGAGCAGAACCCTCTTCTTGCGCCACCGGCTGGGGCAGCGGGAATTGAACGCCAGTATACCCCCGACCGCACGGTGGATGATGTTGACGACCCGGATTTGAGGGCGGCCGCCATGGAGGACGCCGTCGTGGGGGACAGTGCCGAGCCCGGAGGCTCAAGGTTCACGGCAAGCTTCGAGGACTGGCCGGACGAATACGAAGCCGAAGTCTCCCCGCGTCGCCAGCCGGCAGCCGACCAACAGGGCGCGGGCTCGTCTGTCGCGCCGGCTGCCGGCGGCACGCAGAAGCGTCGGGCCGCTCTAGGCCTCTTCGGCAGTCGGCCGAAGAAGTCCAAGCCCTCCACCGCGGCGACAAAGCGAGACGAGGCGGCCGCAAAGGTGGCCCGCTTCCGCAAGGCGGTGAAGTAGCCCCAGGCGGTCTCGGCGTAAGTCTTCGACTGCCTTGCCGCATGCTCGTCATCATTCTCTTTCTCTTCGAATATTCTTCTTAACTTTTCTTTGCTTGCCGGACAGCGCGCCGCTTTCCCTTGAGCGGGGCCCGGGCGGCTCCGTCGTGGGGCCGGCTGGAGGGTCTTCGAGCTCCCGCCGCGTGGACCCCCGTGCCGATCTTAGGGAGGCCATAGAGCGGAACGCCCGCGAAGCGCGGGAGGAGCGCGAGGCGGCGGAGAAGGCGGCCGCCCAGGCGGCGAGGGAGTAAGCCGAGGCGGCAGCCAAGGCCCAGATGAAGGCGGCTACCGTGGAGACGGAGGCGGAAAGCTCGCGCAGCCAGCCTCCACTGCTCGCCATTCCTCTCCGAGCCGTAGCCCCCGACACCTCATTGCCCTTGGCGGAGGAGATCGTCCAAGACCCGCCGCTGTTGGAGAGGAGGGAGGACCCCGTGGCCTTGGCGGGAGAGCGCCGCCAGCAGCGCCAACCGAAGCGGGCCAAGGCGGTCAATCGTCAGCGGCGCTAGAGGGGCCGGCCGGGGGTGAGCCGGAGAATAGAGCCGGCCTCGAGGTGCAGCTGGCGACGGGCCGGCGCGCAGGGGGAAGCGCCGCTCCGCCGGAGTTGCGCCGAGCCATGGGCGCAGGGCAGCCGGCGGAAGATCTGGAGGCGGCCAGCACCGCCGTGTCCGAGTGGACTCCCAGCGGGAGGACTGGCGAGCTGGATGCGGCGGCTCAAGGGGTCCGGAGCCGGCTGCAAGCTCAGGCCGCCCTGCTGCAACAGCTCAACCAAGAGTTCTTGTCAACGCGAGCCACTATCCGGGTGAGCCCTTCGTTCTTGGCTGCTTTGCTTTCTTAATTTCTTTCGTGAGGGCGCGTCAGCGCACCCACTGGGTGTAGTCCCCGAGATTCGGGCCGACTGCTGCGCAGTCGGGTCGGATCTTTCTCGACGGACACCTTACTTTGCTTCTTTCTGAACTTTCAGGAATACCACAACCTTCGTGCTGCCGCCTTCGACTCCCAGGCTCGGGAGTTGAGCCGGCGGACCGACGACCTGGCCGACAGCCGAAGTAAGTACTCGATTTTGTCTGTCTCCTGTGAGGGCGCATCAGCGCACCCACTGGGTGTAGTCCCCGAGATTCGGGCCGACTGCTGCGCAGTCGGGTCGGATCTTTCTTGACGACTCTTTTCTTATTGGTTTTTCTTTGTCTTCAGGGGCCAACGCCGACTTGAGGAAGGAGCTCGGTGAGGCGAAGGCCGCCCTTCATACCAAGGAGGCCGAGTGCGCCGCCTTGGTCCAGGAAAGGGATCGCCTAGCCAAGAAGCTGGCCGACCAAGAGGAGAGCCACAAAGCGGCCCTGCAGGCGGCGCAGGAAAGCGAAGACGCCTTGATGGCGGAGTATGAGATGGCGGCGGCGACCTGGTCTGAGACCCGGCGAGGCCTGGACGAAGGCTTCGGCCGGATCGAGGACTTGATCGACGGTAAGCTGCCTTCCTCGGCCCTCCCCGCCCCTTGCCGCTTGGGTTTTTTGACTTATCTTGAGCTGTTACAGATTACTTCCCGGGCTACTCCGCCTTCGCCGCCCAAAGCATTGAGGCCCATCGCTAGGCGCGCCGTCAAGCGGGGGCTGACATTGCACCGGATGCAAACCGGACCCTTGAGGAGCAGCTCCTGGCTATCCAGGCACGGTTGCAGCCGGCTCATCGGATGCTTCGCCGGCTCCAACGTGCCGGGGCACAAGTGTTGGCCGCCCTCTGGCCCGGCGAGATGATCCCCCGCACCCCAAGCCAAACTGCCGACTGGCTGGAAGTCGCAGTTGGTCGCTTCGAGGCTTGGAAAGCGTCAGCGGCCCACCTCGGAGCCGGGCGGGTGTTGGAATTCGTTCGGGCTTGGTACCCAGGGCTGAGCCTGGACCAGCTGCGCACTTGGCGGATGGAGGCCAACGCGGAGATGGAGGAGGTGAGGCCGGCTATCGCCCAGCGAGCTTCGACGATCGCCGAGTGCACCGACATTAGCGTTTTCGCACCCGAAATCGATGATGACGGTGTTGTTCAGCCGGATGAGTGGTTCGGGCTGGACCCGGCGGTGGGCGAGGACTCGGCGGAGGAGATTGCCTCCAGCGACGAAGGCGAAGAAGATAGGGCGGCGAAGACGTCGAGCCGGCTGGTGGAACAACCAGCCGACCTCAGGCCGACCATGCCTCCAGCAATGAGGCGCGTGGAAGCGCACCCTCTACGGGAGGCGGAGACCAAGCCGAAGTTCATCAGTCGGCCGCTCCTTCAGCTGGTACGACCATCTCCGCCAACCAGTCTGGCTCGTCGGCCGCTCCGCCAGCTTGACCTACCGTCTTTATCTTTCCTGCTTTGTTGTCTTTGAACAATCTTTGTTAAGTTTTCGCAGTTCCACCCACTGGGGGTGTATCCAAACTATGTTGAATGCTGGCCTCTTGGAGGTCTTTTTATGTAAATATTATCATGTGCATGTTTGGTTTCCATTCACGTATGCTTTTTTATCCTTAGGCTTTTTCCTTTGCCGCCTTCCCTCTTTGGGGAGGTAAGTACTTGAGCTTTCTTGGATTAAAGTGAAGTGAATGGAAGCCGGCCGGCCGGCTACTCTGGTAGCCAGTCGGCGGTGTGAGAAAAACCGGCTTTTGTTATATTAGTCCGTTAGTCCCTAGCCGTTTTTCATGTGGGCGCCCGTTCCTACCTTTAACTCTTGCCAGCCGGACAGCCGGTTCTTCGGACTGTGACTTTTGGCAAGAGAAGGCTTGAGAGCCGGCACACTACTTGTCTGACTGTGGGTAGGACTTCTAACATAACTCCAGTCGGCCAGTCCCCGAGCCGACTTAGTCGAACTCGGTGCCGGATGGAATAAGTAAATGATACGACAAGGTTATGAGCATGATACTTTTCATTCATAAATAAGAGATGGCAGTCCCCGAGCCCTCCTCGGGGAGCCTATTGTCTTGTACTTAATACAAAAGTTAGCGCGGTACATACTGCATTTCAACTGTAAAATCTTCGGAGGAGGTTGGCGTTCCATGGTCGTTCCGACTCCTTGCCGGAGTCGTCTCTCTTGCGTGCCTTCAGCTTCTGTGCGTCGATCAGGTAGTAGGAGTCGTTGCCTAGAGCCCTGCTGATGACGAAGGGGCCTTCCCAAGGGGCTGAGAGCTTGTGTTGGCCGGCTGTTCGCTGGATCAGCCGGAGCACAAGATCGCCCTCTTGGAAAGATCTTGGCCTGACTTTCCGGCTGTGGTAGCGGCGCAAACCCTACTGGTAGATGGCAGACCGGCTGAGGGCTAACAGCCGGCTTTCTTCCAGCAGGTCGACGCCGTCTTCTCGTGCTTCCTTGGCCTCCGCTTCCGTGTACATGGTTACTCGAGGCGAGTCGAACTCGATGTTAGTTGGGATGACCGCCTCGGCACCATACACAAGGAAGAAAGGGGTGAAGCCGGTTGACTTGTTAGGTGTAGTGCGCAGACTCCAGAGGACAGCCGGCAGCTCATCGAGCCAACAGCCGGCCGAACGCTCTAGAGGTACGACCAGTCGAGGCTTGATACCGGAGAGGATGAGGCCGTTGGCTCGCTCGACCTGGCCGTTGGACTGCGGGTGGGCGACGGATGCTAAGTCCAGCCGGATACCTTGGGCTGCGCAAAAACGTGCCAAGGCTCCTTTGGCAAAATTCGTGCCATTGTCGGTGATGATGCTGTGCGGCACGCCGTACCGAGTTGTTATGTCTGCGATGAACGTCACGGCAGTCGGCCCATTCAGCTTCTTGATTGGCTTTGCCTCAACCCACTTGGTGAATTTGTCCACGGCGACGAGCAAATGCGTCATGCCGCCGCGCGCCATCTTGAATGCGCCCACCATGTCCAGTCCCCAAACGGCAAAGGGCCAAGTGAGGGGAATGGTCTTGAGTGCCGAAGCCGGCACGTGTTGCTTGGAGCTGAAGAGTTGGCATCCCTTGCAATGTTTGACTAATTCTTTGGCGTCATCCAAAGCAGTCGGCCAGAACAAACCATGGCGGAAGGCTTTGGCGACAAGTGATCTTGAGGCCGCATGGTGGCCACATTCACTTTGGTGAATGTCTGTGAGGATTGCAATGCCCTTCTCTTGCTTGACGCACCGTTGGAGGATTCCAGTGACACTGCGCTTGAGTAGTTCTCTGTTGACGATTGTGTATGCTCCGGCTCGACGTTGGACTTGTCTTGCTTCTGTTTCTCCTGCCGGCAGGTCTTGGTTTACTAGGAAGTTGAGGATGGACTGAGCCCATGATGGAGCTACGACTTCTCCTACCGCCAATGTGGCTACTGCTACCAGGGTGGGCGGGCTGGGCGGTGAGGTGCTGGAGTCGGCCGCCGAAGTCCCTGGGCTGGCCGCCGAAGTCCCCGAGCCGGCTGCCGAAGTCCCCGAGCCGGCTGTCGAAGTCGCCGGGCCGGCTACGGGGGTCTTGGGGTCACCTACTTGGTTCTTCGAGCCGGACCCGACCGCGTCGGGGTCAGGCGGCGCGAAGATGGAATCGGATTCCGGAGACGGCTTGATAAACGGCTTGAGGAGGCGTTATAGAGCGACGCCGGTTGGAATTGCTTGCCGAGTGGAGCCTATTCGAGCCAGGGCATCGGCTGGCTCGTTGTCGGCTCGTGGTACGTGGAGGAACTCGCATCCTTCAAAGTATCCGCTGATTTGTTGGACCAGGAAGCGGTAGCTCGCCATATTCGCGTCCTTGGCATCCCAGTCGCCGGATGATTGCTGGACTACCAGGTCCGAGTCGCCATAACATAGGATCCGGCGAATGCCAAGTTCTTTGGCAAGCCGGAGCCCGTGTATGAGCGCCTCGTACTCGGCCACATTGTTGGAGGCGGCAAAGTGGATCTGTAGCGTGTATCTGAGCTTGTCGCCTTTCGGAGAGGTATGGACGATGCCGGCTCCCAAGCCGGTGCGCACCTTGGACCCGTCGAAGTGCATGCGCCAATGGGTGGAGTCGGGAGCCGGTGGCAGGTACTGGGTCTCGGCCCAGTCGACGAGGAAGTCGGCCAGTGCTTGGGACTTGATGGCGGTGCGGGGCTGGTAGAAGATCGTGTACGGGGCCAGCTCGATGGCCCATTTCGCCACCCGGCCGGATGCATCCCGGCTGCCTATGATCTCGGCTAGCGGGGCAGTGCATACGACCATGATGGGATGCTCTTGAAAGTAGGGCTTCAGCTTCTTGGCGGTGAAGTACACGCCATAACACATCTTTTGGTAGTGCGGGTAGTTCTGCTTCGAGGCGGACAGCACCTCGCTCAAATAGTACACCGGCCTCTGGACCGGCTGGGCTCGGCCTTCTTCTGGGTGCTGGACTACGATGACGGTGCTGACCACCCGGCTGGTTGCAGCGATGTAGAGGAGCATGGGCTTTTTCTCAGTCGGCGCTGCGAGGACAGGCGACGTGGCCAGCATCTTCTTCAGCTCGTGAAAAGCTTGGTCGGCCTGGTTGTTCCACTCGAAGTGAGTGCTCTTCTTCATTAGGCGGTAGAGAGGGAGAGCCTTCTCTCCGAGCCGGCTGATGAAGTGGTTCAAGGAGGCTAAGCACCCGGTGAACTTCTGAATGTCTCGAAGCTTGGTGGGGATCGCCATTCTCTCGATGGCCTTGATCTTCACCGGGTTGCATTCGATGCCGCGTTCGGAGACCAGGAAGCCTAGGAGCTGGCCGGCTGGCACTCCGAACACGCATTTCTCGGGGTTGAGCTTGATTTGGAACCGGCGTAGGTTCTCAAACGTCTCCTTGAGGTCTCCCAGCAAGGTGCCGCGCTTCTCCGTCTTCACCACGATGTCGTCCACGTATACGTGAGCGTTTCTGTCGAGTTGCTTGAGGAGGCACTTCTGCATGCAACGCTGAAAAGTGGCACCGGCATTTCTCAAGCCGAATGTCATAGTCAGGTAGCAGAAGGCTCCAAATGGCGTGATGAAGGCGGTCTTCAGGCGGTCGTCCGGGTCTAGCTTTATCTGATGGTATCCGGAGTAAGCATCCAAAAAACTCAACAGCTCGCATCCGGCTGTGGAGTCTATCACTTGGTCAATCCTTGGTAGGGCAAAAGGATCTTTGGGGCAGGCCTTGTTGAGGCTCGTGTAGTCTATACACATGCGCCACTTGTTGTTCTTCTTTAGCACAAGGACCGGGTTGGCGAGCCACTCTGGAAAGAAAACTTCCATGATGAAGCCGGCCGCCAAGAGCCGGGCTATCTCCTCCCCTACAATCCTACGCTTCTCCTCCGACAATCGGCGAAGGGGTTGCCTGACTGGCTTTGCGTCTTCTCGAACGTGTAGTTTGTGCTCGGCGAATTTCCTCGGAACACCCGGCATGTCCTTGGGGGACCATGCAAAGATGTCCCGATTCTCACGGAGGAAATCGGTGAGCTCGCCTTCCTATTTGCTGTTCAGGTTCGCCCCGATGACGGCAAAGCTCTCTGGATGCTCGGGGTCAAGAGGTATCTTCTTCGTCTCCTTGGCCGGCTGGAAAGATCCCTGAGCATCGTGCTCCTTGGGGTCGGGGGACACGGCCGACTGCTTGCCGGCCATGGCCACGGCTCGGTCCAGCATCTTCTTCTCTTCGGCAATCACAAGGGACTCGGCCAGCCGGCTGCTGGCCGCCGCACACTCGGAGGACTTCTTATAATCACCGGCTACGGTGATGACGCCTTTGGTGCTTGGTATCTTCATCTTGAGGTATGCATAGTGGGGAACTTCCATGAATTTGGCCAAAGCAGGTCGGCCA
This sequence comes from Triticum aestivum, assembly GCF_018294505.1. NCBI lineage: Eukaryota > Viridiplantae > Streptophyta > Magnoliopsida > Poales > Poaceae > Triticum > Triticum aestivum. Next base: position 270,689,916 of record NC_057800.1, on the reverse strand, counting down.
AGCAATGCATGGTAAGGGCTCTCCAGGTCCACCACTTCAAACCAGATCACTTCCCGACAGAAATGCTCCTTGTCCCCAAAAAGTACATCAATCTTGATTTTGCCAATGGGGGCGCAGGACAGGCCGGGTACGATGCCATGGAACACTGTCCGCGTAGGCATCAGCTGCTTCGTCTTGACATTTAGCTTTTCCAGGGTGTCATGGTACAGGATGTTGATGCTGCTCCCGCTGTCTATCAACATACGGGAGAAGCGGGCGGCACGTCTGTCCGTTGCAAGGGTGGCTTCCAGGACCAAAGCATAAGAGCCGGGACACGGCATCACCTCCGGATGGTCGGCCCGGCTCCAGCTGATGGGCTTTTCTGACCAATGCATGTGTCCGAAGGGGTTGGCAGCGACCACGCTGACTTCCTGGTGCTCTCGGCGTTTGCTGCGCCGGTCTTCGGGCTGGCTGGTAAAGACGATGTAGGTGGCTTGCTCGTCAGGGAACTCGTCATGCACGGCTCCGACTGTGGGCCGAGCGGCCGGAGGCGGCGGGGCCGGAGGCGGCGGGCCGGCGGGTGGAGGTGGCAAGAGACCCTCGCCCTTGGAGATTCGGGTGAGCCAATTGCACTTCCGGGTCGTGTGGTTGGACGGCTTCGCGCCGCTGTGGAACTTGCAAGTGGCGTCGAGAGTTTGCTCGTAGGAGAAAGCGGGCTGCCAAGCCGGCCTGCCGCCCTTGGGTTTCTTGGGCGCCGGTCGTTCTTCAGGCGGCGCGTCTTCGACTGTGGCCACCTGTCGACTGGCGGGAGGGGGCGCGGGGCCCTTGCGCTTGTGGTCGTTCGAGTTGGGGTGTCGGCCGGAGTCCCCAGCCGGCGTCTTGGGCGCCGGGTTGAGTACCTTTCCGGACGCGTCTACCCGAAGCTCGGTCATCGAGGAGTCGGCGGTGGCGTACTTATCCGCTATGTCCAGAAGTTCGTCGAGGGTAGCCGGTTCGTCGCAGAGGAGCTTGTGCTTGAGGAGGGTGCCTTCTCGGCATCCGGCTGTGAAGTATTCTATGGCTTGCACCTCGTGCACCCCTTCGCAGGAGTTGCGGAGCTCGGCCCAATGCGTGAGGTAATCGCGAGTGGACTCGGCGGGGCCTTGTACGCACAAGGAGAGCTGTCTGGGCTTGGGAGCCCGCTTGTAGGTGCTGGTGAAGTTGCGGATGAAGGCTTCTGTGAAATCTAGCCAGCTGTTGATGCTACGCGGCTTGAGGCTGTTGAGCCAGGTCCACGCCGTGCCTTGCAGCACGAGGGGCACGTACTTCACGGCAACACTCCGGTTGCCGTTGGCTATGCTAACCGCCGTGGAGTAGTCGATCAACCAATCTTCCGGCTTTACGGAGCCGTTGTACTTGGGCGTGTCTCTTGGGAGCGAGAACCCTTTGGGAAAGGGCTCGTCGCGGATGCGGGGGCCGAAACAAGGCGGGCCGACATCGTCTTCTTCTTCCAACACCAGGGATCGCGCCAGGTGGTCGATCCGATGGCGGGTGTCGCTCTCGCCGATTCCTTCACGGCGGCCTAGCCGGCCGCTGAGAGTCGGGTGCGCCACTGGCGGCGAGGCGGGATATCTCTCTCCACGGGGCGGAGGCGGAGGCGGGTTGCCTCGCCATTCCATGGCTCGGGGATGACTGTCCGCGTCTCGCTCGATGGAGATCCGGGTCCGGCTGCGGCTGGTAGCCGACTCCTTCTCGCGTCGCGCGCGGGTATTGCTCGTAGTCGGCGTCCGGGACGTCACGCTGTGATCTCGGCACGGGGGAGGGCTTCCCGCACGGGCCTCTGCTTCGTGCCGCTGCGCGGCTGCGTCGATCAGTTGCTGGATGCGCCGGGTCATGTGGGGGAGGTCTTCGGCCTCCAAGCCGTCCAACTCGTCTACGGCCGCCTGGGCGGCACGCAAGTTCTCGAGCGGCGTGGCATAGACCAGGCGGTCGACTCCCAGCGTGTCGGCGATGACGGCGCCGCGTTGCTTGACAAGGCCGGCCCGGCTTGGCCCGCCCCGGGCCGGCGTGCTGAAGGTGGCGCAGTCAGCTTCACGCTGGTAGGCCTTAGTGAGGCGTCTTATGGAGGCCAGCCTCCGGCCCTCTGCGAGGAGGGCGAGGCGGCGTGCTTCCAGTGCTTCGTCGTCAGCATCAGCCGGGAGGGGAGCGGACAAGTCGTGGGCCGCTGCGCGCAAGGCGTCGTGGGCGCTCTCGTCGGTCAGGCCGCCGTGGCCGACAACCATCACTTCGGCGGTGACAGCATCGCAGCCGTCAGTTCGAGGAAGCGGGTCGTTGTAGATCGCGACGTTGGTGGGGAAGGTGTCGTAGGAGGCCGTGTCGGAGTCGCCAGGCATCGGGTCAGTGGAGCCAACCGACTCCAGATCCGCAGCGGGCTCGCTGGAGACATGGAGCTGACCGAGAAGGTTGGCGAGGTGGTCGGTGCCCGCATCGGAGGCGAGCTCATCAGAGATGAGAGTTTTGTCGAGGAGATCGGCGAGGCCGCCTGCCGCGCAGATGCTCGTGACGCCTTGCAGCGCATCGTGGCAAGCGCCATCGAGCATGCCGGGCTGGCTACGCTCGCGGGGGAGGAATAAGGTTCCCGTCCAGAACAGGTCTCCGGACGACGGTGCACCTGGCCCGACTGTGGGCGCCAAATGTCGGGTGGTAGGTGCGACATATGCCAACGGGTGGCTTATCATTGTGGGAGCCAGTAAGACATCGCCGGTGCCTGGAAATGGGATAAGGCAAAGACATGCACGCCGGCGGATCTTACCCAGCTTCGGGGCTCTCCGTGGAGATAACACCCCTACTGCTGCTCTGCGGGGTCTCCGCATGTTCACTAGATGAATCAAGTGGCTACACAACGCTCCTTGAGCTGTTTTGGGGGGAAGGAGGAAGAAGGGCACGGCTAGCCTACTTCTTCTCCTTCATTTTTGTGTCTAGAATTAGCTAAGGGTCCAACCCTTTGCATGGGTGCTCCGGGGGGTTTATATAGGCCTACCCCCTGAGGGTACAATGGTAATCCGGCTGGGCACGGGGCCCAGCCGTCTGTGACTATGCTCGCCGGCTTCTGCGCCGGCTGCTGGGGCCCGCCAACTGGTGGGTCCTGCCGGCTGCCAGCCCCTTGGTCGACAGGCAGGCCCCACTATCCAGGGCCTGGTAGGCGGCTGGTTGCTGTGGCTTCATCTTGTTGACGTGAGCTCCATCGTGGCAAACACGACTACAGTACCGCCGCCTGTCAGGCGATCGCTGTAGCCTTACCGCGTCCCTTCTCGTTAATGGGGCGTCGTCTTCGAGGAAGGCGGCAAGCCGGCTGCGGGGAGCCGGCTCTGTCTTGGGCCGACTAGTTGGAGGCGTGGCCGCCTTCGGGCATCTCTTTGCTCAAAGGGGCCCACCGTCTGTGGGCCACGCTGGCGGCCCGTCGTGGGTGATGCCAGGGTCAACATGGCAACAGTGGTGCGCCGGACAGGTCGCCTAGCCCGTACGGCGCACCATGCCAGGCGTGCTCCAGGATTCGGGGATGGCAGGCTTTACTGTAGCCACGCCCCGTCGCATCGCCGTTAGGTGGGTGCAAACTTTGTGGGTACGGTCTTGACCACTTTATGGGGAGCCGGCTTCTTGGAGTCGGCCTTCTCATGGCCGGCTTCTTGGAGTCGGCCTTCTCATGAGGGCTAAAGTCGGACCGCCTTCCGAAAGCCGGCCTGGGTGGCAGCCAGCAAGGGGAAGGCAGCCCCTATGTTTTGAATTCTTGAGAGCCGGGCGGGCTCGTAATTTCTTCAGGAGGGCCAGGGGAAGCCGGCTAGGCTACCCATGGCTATTTACTCCGACACCCAGGCGACTTAATGAGGTAGGGGCGCACGGGATCTGGTGATCTAGTCAACGAGGTTGGACGAAGTGGGCTCGTCCTCGTCCTCGGACAAAACAGAGGCGGGGTCAAAGTAGAGGTCACAGGCAGGCAACGGCGATGCAGGAGAGCGACGACGACGAACTTGGCGCGTGAGCGAGAGGAGCTCGGGCTGAAAGAGAGGTCCGGCAGGGCAGCATATGGAGGAGGGCACGACCATGGCTGAGGCCCTGGTGGACTTGGCCGGCTTATAGGCGCGAGGAGACGAGGCCGAGCGCTCCTGCTCGGGGTCTCGGGCAAACGCACCGCGGACAAGCGGGAACAACAGGCGGCTGCGGATCCGGTTCCTGGGCCATGGATCTGACCGGAGACGGGAGAGGGAGGCACGGCCATGGAGCTCCAAGCGGCGGCACCATGGTTCCCTGTGAGAGAACCATGACGAGGGGGGTCAAGAAGAGCTTCAGTGAAGAAGAGGAAGGGAAGGGAGGAAGTAGAGAGATCAGAGCAGCAGGGAAGGCGGCTAGAGTCGGGGCCATGGTCACGGAAGCCTCGGGCGAGCTCCTCTCACGCTCGAGGACGGAGGTTGCTGCCTCGGCCCAATCCTGATCAAGAGGGATGACTGGACCCGTGCAGGGGTCCGAGGAAGGAGATGACCGAGGCGCTTGGAGTAGAGGAGGCGACTGCCTCGGACGCGGCTGGAGGACAAAGATGCAGGAGATGCGCACAGGGAGGCGGCTGCCGCACGGAGGCTCAACGAGGGGTGGATTGGGTGCTCGGGGTCGGGGATAAGGAGCTTGGGCTCCTGTTGGTGGGTGGAGAAAAACGAGGAGAAGCGATCCCGAGGTGGATCGAGACCGGGTGGCGGCGGTGATGGGACAAACCTCCTAAAAATTAGGGTTGGCTTGATTTGGTAGGGGTTGGTCTATATATAGGGAAATAGGATTGAGGTTGGACCCTCCGATCGAAATCGGGCGGTCAAGAAATGTAGGCCAGGGAGTCCAATAAATAAAACGAAGAAGTTTTATAGATGTTTGGGGATGTTCCGGACCCATCGGTCATGACTACTCGGGGCGGGTCCGGGACAGTTTCCGGACACGTGCAAGGGGGTCTGAGAGAGGTCGACAAAGGCAAGCGGGCCTATGTGGGGCTAGTGGGCTATGCAAAGAAGGCCTTGAGCTGAGAGGAGAGAAGAGAAAGAGAGGCCCGACCGCAGTTTTCGGAGACCGAAAACGTCCGACGTTAGACCGACTATAATGCCGCTATAGTTATCCGTTGGGGCGTCAAACGGATCCTGAATGCGATGAAATTTTGGCAGGCGGCCTATTGACACCATAACAACACTGCATGACAACTTTCATCCCATTCCGAGAACATTTTCCGACCACTTATAAAATACTATTTCAGAGGTGCCGCGAGCGCGTGCAAGTGTGTCTGGGCACAGAACGGACAATGAAAGGAACGTGGACCCGGACAGATGCATGTTTTGAAAACATGATGTTGCAATGCACATGATGACATGGCAACATGCAACACGCAAGCGAATGACAAGGCAACAACAACGAATAACTGGAAGACACCTGGCGCATCGGTCTCAGGGCGTTACAAAAACTCTGCGCTTGGAGGCCCAACACGTGTCTACAAGAATAAAGTTGCATAGTAGACATCAAGCTCTTTTCTGGCGCCGTTGCCGGGGAGGTTAGGTAAGCGGCACTCACATCCTGTCAACGAAACTCTTTTCTGGCCCCATTGCCGGGAGGTGAGTGCTTGAAGGTATATCTTTAGATCTTGCAATTGAATCTTTTAGTTTCTTGTTTATCACTAGTTTTGTTTATGAAATAAAACTACAAAAAATGGAATTGAGGTGGTCTCATATTGTTCATCTTTATAATGTATTTCGTGAAAATGGTGGAAAGGAAAATTGTGCTCAGTTGATAGAAGAAGAATTCAATATAATGTTTTTTTATAAATGATGAGCATGATTGCAATGTTGTTAGTATGAATTCTTTGAATATCCATGATGCTAATGATATGTGAAGCCATAAGCTTGGGGATGCTATGTTTGATGAAGATGATACTTTTAGTCCCCCATGATTTGATGTGCAAATTTGTTATAATGATTGCATGCTTCCTATTTATGATGGTTATATTGATGAAAGTGGATTTTGAGAGGTCATGACTTTATTTAGTGATGAATCCACTATTTTGGAGGAGGTTGCAATTGCCTATGACAACAAAGTTGCTATCTATGATGATTATGGTGATGACATGTATGCTATAGATAATAATGATAACCAAGAAACTTGTCATCATGATTTTTATTTTCAATCCCATGATAGTTATTTTGTTGAGTTTGCTCCCACTACTATTCATGAGAATAAATTTGCTTATGTGGAGAGTAATAAAATTTCTATGTTTGTGGATCATGAAAAGAATGCATTATGTGATAGTTATATTGTTGAATTCACTCATGAAGCTACTAAAAATTATTATGAGAGAGGAACACATGCTTTTACATATCTCAAAAATACCAAGTTTCCTCTCTATGTGTTGAAATTTTCGAAGTTATGCATGTTTTGCCTTCCTATGCTAGTTGATTCTTGTTCCCGTAAGTTGTTTGCACACAAAATTACTATGCATAGGAAGTGTGTTAGGCTTAAATGTGCTAGTCATATGCTTCATTATGCTCTCTTTGTGTTTCAATTCTTATCTTCTATGTGAGCATCATTGAAATCATCATGCCTAGCTTAAAAGGCACTAAAGAAAAGCGCTTGTTGGGAGACAACCCAACACTTTTACCTACTGTTTTTGTGTGTTCACATGATTAGGCTACTGTACTAATTATTTTTTATTGCTTTCATTTCAATAAAGTGCCAAGTAAGACCTTTGGGATGGTCTATGGTGATAGTTGATTTGATCTTGCTAAAAAACAGAAACTTTTGCACTCAGGAAAATAATTCTCATTTTTAACAGAAGCATGATAAAATGCTAATTCTTTCTGCAGAATATCAATAGACAAATTTCACTAGTTTTCCTAATTGTTCAGAATTTTTGGAATAGCAGAAGTATGGTTGGAGTACAGATTACTACACAGAGTTCTGTTCTTGATAGATTCTGTTTCAATGCATAGTTTGCTTGTTTTCTAGTTTCTATGGCTTATATTGCTCAATATAAATTGTGGAAATAATATGCTACAGCAAGCATTGTGTGAGAACAATTATGAATATTGTCTTTGACAGTACCAAAGTGAAATGTTTGCTCTTTATCATACTAACCTATCTCACGAAGTTCCGTAAGTTTTGTGTGATTGAAGTTTTCAAGTTTTGGGTGAGATATCGATATGAGAAGAATAAGGAGTGAAAAGACCCTAATCTTGAGGATTCCCAAGGCACCCCAAGTTAATATCCAAGTAATATCCAAGCAACTAAGCTTGGGTATGCCCCGGAAGGCATCCCCTCTTTCGTCTCAAACACTATCGGTAACCTTACTTGAGGCTATATTTTTATTCGTCACATGATATGTGTTCTGCTTGGAGCGTCATTTTATTTTGTTAGAATTTTCTTGCTATTATTTAGAATAATGTTTTGCATCTTTATTTTCAATAAAAATATCAAGGATAGCCTTTACCATGCTTAGTTTGCAAGTCTACATGTTGCTGTTTCAAAACAGAAAGTTTATCGCTGTTGCAAAAATTCTCTAGAAAAGTTAGAATGTGATAAAATGTTGAAAGTTTTTGCACAATAAGCTCTGATAATTCTCTACAGTGTGGTAAAGTTTCATAACATTTGGAGTTAAATAAATATTGATACTCTTGCATTCTTTACAGACTGTATTGTTTTGGCAGATTGCTGTTATGTTTGTATTGTTTGCTTGTTTAATGATTCTATTTGAGGATAGGAGTATTAAATATGCAGAGGCATTTAGTATACAATGTTGAATAATAATTCTAGTGATTTTCTACCGTAGAGAATGATAAGGTTTTTGCATTGGTTTATACTAACTTATCTCACGAGTTCTCATTGAGTTTTGTGTGGATGAAGTTTTTGAGATTTAGGAAAAACGTGATATGAGAGGTATTAAAGAGACACAAAATATCAAGCTTGGGGATGCCCAAGGAACCCCAAGATAATATTTCAAGAAGTCTCGAGCATCTAAGCTTGGGGATGCCCCGGTAGGCATCCCACCTTTCTTCTTCAACAATTATCGGTTAGTATCGGTTGGGCTTAACTGTTTGCTTCTTCACATGTTGTGTGCTATTCTTGGAATGTCATTTTGTTTTGTTTTTCTTGCTGTTTTAATAAAATACTTAGATCTGAAAGTTTTTTAAATAAGAGAGAGTCCTCAAATAGCTACCCATTTACATAACTACCCGCTTGATCTTCACTTATATCTTTTTGGAGTAGCTTGTCATTTACTCTTGTGCTTCACTTATATCCTATGAGTAATTTGTTGAATGAATTGGATATCATGAAGTTAAAATTATATCATGCCTATTGGTACCTTCACATTGGGTTTAGAAAATGAAATCTTTTGAAGATTGACAATCACAATATCGGTCATGCAAGCAATTCATGAATAATTAGTATAAGGAAGATAACTTTCACATGCAAATACACTATCTTGGAAATCTTTTATGATTGTGAGCCCCCCTCAAAATATTATATGCCAAAATTGTTGACGTTGGACAAGCAAGACAATGTAATGGTTTATGTTTGTTCATATTCACATAGAAGTTATATTGTCATAGATCCTTCAACATGTGGTGCGTTCCCCCCATCGTTGCTAGCCAAAAAATCCGCACCAAGTAGAGATACTACTTGTGCATCCAAAAACCCTTAAACCCTAATCTTATTTTTAAGACTCCACCGTACCTACCTAAGGATTGAGCAAGATCCTTCAAGTAAGTTGTCATCGGTCCAATAAGGAAATAAAAATTGCTTCTAAAAGTGTGAGATCATTTAGTGTAAGAGAAAATTGAGCGTTATACGAACTTGTGATGGCAAAGAATAAAGGCGACAGTCTGCATAATAAAGGTTGCTATCATAAGGGGCAATATAACGTGATGTTCTTTTGCACTAAGGGGTTGAGCATACAAACAAATAAGAGCATGGAAACCTCTGCTTCCCTCTGCAAAGGGCCTATCTTTTACTTTTATGTATTTACTTTTATGCAAGAGTCAAAGTTTTTCTCTCTATTCATTTTTATTTTTCTATTTTTGCAAGCATCATGTGGTGAGGAAAGATCTAGGCACATATATCCAGTTGGATATGGGTAGTATGAGTTATTATTGTTGTCATCACCCTTGAGGTGAATACGCTGGGAGGTGAAATTATAAGCCCCTATCTTTATGCATCTAATTTTGCTTAGTACAACGGTAGCATTATAAGATGATCTCTCACTAAATTTCAAGGTACAAGTGTTCTCCTTGAGTATGAACCGTTGCTACAGTTTGTCATGCCGAGACACCACGTGATGATCAGGTGTGATAAGCTCTACGTTCACATACAACGGGCGCAAGCCAGTTTTGCACACGCAGAATACTCGGGTTAAACTTGACGAGCCTAGCATATGCAGCTATGGCCTTGGAACACTGAGACCAAAAGGTCGAGCGTGAATCATATGGTAGATATGGTCAACATAGTGATGTTCACCATTGAAATCTACTCCATCTCACGTGATGATCGGACATGGTTTAGTTGATATGGACACGTGATCACTTAGATGATTAGAGGGATGTCTATCTAAGTGGGAGTTCTTAAGTAATATGATTAATTGAACTTTAATTTATCATGAACTTAGTACCTGATAGTATTTTGCATGTCTATGTTGTTGTAGACAAATGGCCGGTGCCACTGTTCCTTTGAATTTTAATGCGTTCCTATAGAAAGCTAAGTTGAAAGATGATGGTAGCAACTACACGGACTGGGTCCGTAACTTGAGGATTATTCTCATTGCCGCACAGAAGAATTATGTCCTGGAAGCACCGCTCAAAGCCCGCTGCAGGAGCAACACCAGATGTTATGAACGTCTGGCAGAGCAAAGCTGATGACTACTCGATCGTTCAATGTGCCATGCTTTATGGCTTAGAATCGGGACTTCAACGACGTTTTGAACGTCATGGAGCATATGAGATGTTCCAGGAGTTGAAGTTAATATTTCAAGAAAATGCCCAAATTGAGAGATATGAAGTCTCCAATAAGTTCTATAGCTGCAAGATGGAGGAGAATAGTTCTGTCAGTGAACATATACTCAGAATGTCTGGGTACCACAACCACTTGACTCAATTGGGAGTTAATCTTCCTGATGATAGTGTCATTGACACACTTCTTCAATCACTGCCACCAAGCTACAAAAGCTTCGTGATGAACTATAATATGCAAGGGATGGATAAGACAATTCCCGAGCTCTTCGCAATGCTAAAGGCTACGGAGGTAGAAATCAAGAAGGAGCATCAAGTGTTGATGGTCAACAAGACCACTAATTTCAAGAAGAAGGGCAAAGGGAAGAAGGGGAACTTCAAGAAGAACGGCAAGCAATTTGCTGCTCAAGTGAAGAAGCACAAGTCTAGACCTAAGCCTGAGACTAAGTGCTTCTACTGCAAAGGGACTGGTCACTGGAAACTGCCCCAAGTATTTGGCGGATAAGAAGGATGGCAAAGTGAAAGGTATATTTGATATACATGTTATTGATGTGGACCTTACTAATGCTTGCAGTAGCGCCTGAGTATTTGATACTGGTTCTGTTGCTAATATTTGCAACTCAAATGTAACACCCCGGATATGATTTACCTAATATGTAATCCAACTCTTGCCATTTGCGATGTTAAGTTATTTTATTTTCTCGGGTTTGGGTTTTTTTCACCGTGTGTTGTTGTTGTCATGCATCTCATATCATGTCATCATGTGCATTGCATTTGCATATGTGTTCGTCTCATGCATTCGAGCTTTTTCCCCGTTGTCCGTTTTGCATTCCAGCGCTTCGTTCTCCTCTAGTGGTCATTTCTACCTTTCTTTTGTGTGTGGGGATTAAACATTTCCGGATTGGACCGAGACTTGCCAAGCGGCCTTGGTTTACTACCGGTAGACCGTCTGTCAAGTTTCGTACCATTTGGACTTTGTTTGATGCTCCAACGGTTAACCGAGGAACCGAGAAGGCCTCGTGTGTGTTGCATCCCAACACCCCTCCAATTTGGCCCAAAACCCACCAAAACCCTCTCCATCATCTAGAGCGTTCGATCACGATCGCGTGGCCGAAAACCGCACCTCATTTGGACTCTCCTAGCTCCTCCTGTGCCTATATAAAGACCCCCCTCCAAAATTCTCATCCTCCTCCCCCCGAAACCCTAGATCCGCCACCTCGCGCCGTGCCGGACACGTCCGCCGCCGACGCCCACGACCAACCAGACGCCGACACGTGGCGGGCGCGCCCACATCGCCGCCGCGGCCCGCCACAGCCCGCATCCGACCCCCAGGCCCATCCAGCCAGCGCCGCCCCGCGCCCTTCTCCTTCCCC
>NC_057800.1:270668875-270678286 GCF_018294505.1 Triticum aestivum | reverse complement strand
CGCCGCGCGCCATCGCCGGCCTCGCCGCTCTGGCAAGGCACCGCCGCCCGACGCCACCACCGCACCGCCGCCCGACGCCCCCATCGCCGGCGCCCCTCTCCGCCGCACCGCCCCAAGTCCCACTCCGGCCTCCTCCCCACGAGCTCCTTCCACTCTGGCGGTCTACTTTGTCTCCGGCGAGCTCGAGGACAAACCTCAGGAAGCGTGCAAATCTCAGATCCGAAATATCTCGGTTGACTTTTTGCGCCAAAACCCTAACTATTTTGCCATGTTCGTCGTGCGGTAAATTTGCATCCGTAGCCCCGTTTTGGGCATATAGCATATCAAAATGTTCGCCTCAGAGAGTACATCATTTCATGTCATTGCATCATTTTAATTTGAGTTCATCTTGATGCTCGAAATTCTGTTGGAAGAATGCTATTTGAGATAATTGTCGATATTTTTCATTTTTGCCATGATTAAGGTGTGCATGATATGTCCCTGAGCTCTACATATGTTTTGTTATGTGCTTTGCCATCTATCCAGAGGTGCAATGCATGTATTTTTGTGATGTGTGTGGTGACTAGCACAAGCTTGCAAAGTGGTGCCTTCGTTAATGCTGATTTCAGGGACTTAGCAATTCCACTAAATCATATGTTCATGTTGTTTCCTAGTGATCCGTGCCTCTTTTGAGGATGATCAGTAAGGATGTTTTGTTAATCTTGTAGTGCTCTATCCATCCATGTCTTTGTTTGCAATTATGGAGCACCCTAGCTTGAGTCAATCGAGCTCTACTTTTGCTATTTCGTGAATCTGGGCAGATTGTCTACTTGTTAGCGATTCTGGCGAGGATGTTGTAGTTGATCCGTGCATGCTATGTTATTGTTCTTGCCATGTCTAGCTTGTATAATGTGCATTCTTGATGAGTGTATGCTTAGATTGTCATGACATGTTCTATAGTGAGTGCATTGAGCTCATAAACATGCCTACTTGATATCTGTTTTTTTGCATGCTCCAGTTTTTCACAAAGTCTGTGATCTGATTATGTTTTTGCCATGTTCACATGCTTGCAAATGTATTTTCTGATCCCTTTTGGCTCAAGGTCACTAAGGGACTTTTGTTAAGCTCTTTGTGTAGCTCCATTCCATGCTTTACTTTGCCATGTTCAGTACCTGTAGCATATAGTTTTCATGCTCCAAAGTGTGCTCTCTGATCTAAAATTCCAGGCAAGTGTTAATTTCACTAAGTCTGAAATCTGTCTACCAAATGCATTTTTGCCATGCTTGTTTGAACCTGTTAATGGATGAATTGGGCATAGCTCAGTGTTCATCTTTTGTTAAGCATCATGAATGGATCCCTACCATGTATTTTGAGGCCATTTTTGAGTGCTGTAGCATATTCATCTTGTTGCATTTAGATGGCTACTTGCTGTATATCGCAGACCGGTGCCATATTTGAATTGCTTGCCATTTCCAAACCGTGACTCCGATTCCGGTGATCTTTATATCATTTTCAAACGAAATCAGCTCACCTTTCCAGTGGCACACTTGGTTTTCCATGTTGAGGCCAGGTTCATTCTTTCCTTGTCAAATCTTGCATATGCATCACATATCGCATCCCGCATAGCATACCATGTTTGCATCATGTTGTTTGAGTTTGCACGTGGTTGATTGTGTCCTTGTTGCTTGTTTGTCTTGTTTAGGTAGATCCGGGAGACGAGTTCACTAATGAGGAGCCCGTTGAGTTTGCTTTCGAGGATCCAGTCAACTCTGACAACTTTGTAGGCAAGATGATCATACCCTCGAAATCACTTCTATCTTTGCTTTGCTAGATGCTTGCTCTTTTGCTATGCCTATGCTATGATGCCTACCACTTGCTTATCATGCCTCCCAAATTGCCATGTCAAACCTCTAACCCACCATGTCCTAGCAAACCATTGATTGGCTATGTTACCGCTTTGCTCAGCCCCTCTTATAGCATTGCTAGTTGCAGGTGAAGATTGGAGACCGTTCCTTGTTGGAACATTATTTACTTGTTGGGATATCATTATTTTATCTTGTTATCTTAATGCATCTATATACTTGGTAAAGGGTGGAAGGCTCAGCCTCTCGCCTAGTGTTTTGTTTCACTCTTGCCGCCCTAGTTTTCGTCATATCGGTGTTATGTTCCCGGATTTTGCGTTCCTTACGCGGTTGGGTTATAATGGGAACCCCTTGATAGTTCGCCTTGATTAAAGCTTTTCTAGCAATGCCCAACCTTGGTTTTACCATTTGCCATTTAGCCTCTTTTCCCCTTGGGTTTCTGGAGCCCGAGGGTCATCTTATTTAAAAACCCCCGGGCCAGTGCTCCTCTGAGTGTTGGTCCACCTCGTCAGTCGCCGGTGGCTACCAGGGGCAACTCTGGGCTGGCCTACCGGAAGTTTAGACAATCTGAGTGTGCCCTGAAAACGAGATATGTGCAGCTCCTATCGGGATTTGTCGGCACATTCGGGCGGTGTTGCTGGATTTGTTTTAACTTGTCGAAGTGTCTTGTAGAACCGGGATACCGAGTCTGATCGGAATGTCTCGGGAGAAGGTCTATTCTTCGTTGACCGTGAGAGCTTGTCATGGGCTAAGTTGGGACTCCCCTGCAGGGATTTGAACTTTCGAAAGCCGTGCCCACGGTTATGGGCACATGGGAATTTGTTAATGTCCGGTTGTAGATAACTTGAACCTTAACTTAATTAAAATGAATCAACTGTGTGTGTTACCGTGATGGTCTCTTCTCGGCGGAGTCCGGGAAGTGAACACGGTGTTGGAGTAATGCTTGCACAGGTTGTTCTCTAGTTTTTCGGTCACGCTTTGCCTTCTCTTCTCGCTCTCTTTTGCGAACAGGTTAGCCACCATATAAGCTAGTCGCTTGCTGCAGCTCCACATATTTACCTTGCCTTGCCTATAAGCTTAAATAGTCTTGATCATGAGGGTGCGAGATTGCTGAGTCCCTATGGCTCACAGATTACTTCCAAACCAGATGCAGGACCTGATGACTCCATTCCATATGACGCGCTTGAGCTCAAGTGGGAGTTCGACGAGGACTCACGTCGTTACTATGTGTCTTTCCCTGATGATCAGTAGTGGTGCCCAGTTGGGCCGATCGGGACCGTGTCGCATGTTGGGCTGTTCTTTTATTTTGGGGCCATAGTCAGGCCATGAGTGATTGGATGATGTAATGCTATTTATGTACTTTGATTGACATGGCGAGTGTAAGCCAACTATGTATCTCCCCTTTTATTATCTATATTACATGGGATGAAGATTGCCTAACTTGCGACATTGCTTTCAATGCGGTTATGCCTCTAAGTCGTGCCTCGACACGTAGGAGATATAGCCGCATCGAGGGCGTTACAAGTTGGTAATCAGAGCCTTCCCCGACCTTAGGATCCCCCACTGCTTGATCGTTTTTAGCAGTCGTTGTTGAGTCTAGAAAAATGTTTTGAGTCTTTTAGGAATTATATATCGGAGAGTTTAGGAATTCTTTTTACTCCCCAGTCTCCTCATCGCTCTGGTAAGGCATCCTGACGTAGAGTTTTGACTCTTCTCTTCTCAAATTTCATTAAAAAAATTTAGGATCACGCGGGTATCTTGGAATCGTTCTGATGGTTTTGTGACGAGAACATTGTTCTTGGTGCCTCCTGTCTTTAGGGGTTGTGGCAGTGTCCCGGGGAGTTGAGCTCCGAGGTGTTGTCGTCACAATTTTATCGTTGCAGTTCTAGAATACTTGAGTTTAGTACGCCGACATCGAAAATCTCTTTTATGCAGTTCGTTGGTGAGATAACCTCGACGCCACCCAGTACTGGGGCGGGAGTTCGGGAGTATTGCCATAACTTGTATAACGGATGCTTTTCGAAGGTTGAGGTAGATGGTTTCCGAAGTTTTTCTTGGTTATGTGTTGAAGGATGCATACAGCTGGATGTAGGATTTGCTAGATTTGGGTGAGATATTATGCTTCCCCCGTATCCCCA
This sequence comes from Triticum aestivum, assembly GCF_018294505.1. Classification (NCBI taxonomy): domain Eukaryota; kingdom Viridiplantae; phylum Streptophyta; class Magnoliopsida; order Poales; family Poaceae; genus Triticum; species Triticum aestivum. The sequence goes on along the minus strand of NC_057800.1, from coordinate 270,674,307 downwards.
ACACCTGATTGCATAACCGGAAAGGTTCGGGAGTTTCATAGGTGGGAATTCTTGTAGCTCTAGCTCTTCTTCCACGGATATTTGGTTCGAGATTGGGATTTCTTACCGAGTATTCGTTCTTGATCCGTACCTTGTTGATTTATTCCTCTACTTAAATTCTAAGTGGCTTCTCAATTTATGGATATGTGACCATTTCAATTGGAATGCATTTGTTCATTTTGTGCGGATGTGAAGACTATATGTTGCAATTTTCATTCCGTTGGATTCAGCTTCAATATTTGTCTATCAATGTGCTAATGGATGTCAACCTCTTCAGGATGGCTCCTCCAACGCGCATGACTCCGAATCCTGATCTGCCACCACCTCCTCCTCCTCCGGAGGCATGGCAAGCTGTGATGGCCGCAACCAATGCAAACACGCAGTTGATTATGCAAATTCTTCAAGAGCATAATCAAGCGAACCAAGGCAACCAAGGCAACAATCAGAATCACTTTGCTACACTCAACCAGTTCCTTGCTAATGGGCCAAAGACTTTCAGCAATTGTGTTGAGGCAACTGATGCTGACGATTGGCTTGTGGACTTGTGCAAGCATTTCGAGTGCAGTAACGTCAGGCCTGAGGACTTTGTCAAGTTTGCTTCCTTCCAACTCAAAGACCAAGCTGCAGAGTGGTTCCAGCAGTACAAGGATTCCAGAGGTGGCCGTGTGATTACCTGGGATGAATTCTGTCAAGATTTCAAAGCTCACCATATTCCCCAGAGCGTGGTTGAAAGCAAGCGTGAGGAATTCCGCAACCTGAAGCAAGGCTCTTTGTCTGTCTATGACTACAACAAGTTGTTTCAGAAGCTCGCCCGCTTTGCTAAGCAGGGCGTCCCTGACGAGAAGAGCATGGTATACCAGTTCAGGGGTGGTCTCAGAGAAGAAATCCAGCTAGCTCTTGTTCTCTTTGAGCCCTTGAGGTACAATGAGTTCTACAACATGGCATTGAAGCAAGAGGCTGCTCAACTGAGGTGTGATGCTTCCAAGAATCGAGTCAGAGATGCTACACCTTCTTCCTCTACTCAAGTGGCCAAGCAGCAGAAGTATTGGCTTCCTCCTCCTCTGTTCCGTCAGCCGTATCAGAAGAGCAAAGGTGGCAGTGAATCTTCCCACCCACCCAACCCTAGCTTTCAGAACAAGACTTCGTCTCAAGCTAGAAGATCGAGTGCTCCGTACCACCGTCCTCTTTCAGAGGTCACATGCAACAAGTGCCAACAGAAGGGTCAGTATGCCAACAAATGCTTAAATCAGAGGCATCTCCCTCCTCCTCCTCCTGTGAGATCGGCAAGTACAGCTGTGGTCAAGCATAACCCAAAGTACGCCAAGGTTAACATGGTGAATGCAGCTCAGGCAGAGGACTCGTCAGATGTCATCATGGGTAACCTTCCTGTTAACGATATTCCCGCAAAAGTTCTTTTTGACACTAGTGCATCGCATAGTTTCATCTCGAGACCTTTTGCATCTAAGCATGGGTGGTATGCTCAAGTTATGCATAAACCGTTAGCAGTTGTCTCTCCGGGTAGATGTTTGCTCGCTAACTACGAGATTCCGGATATTTCTATCTCGATGGGTGATTTCAAATTTCTGGCTTCTCCAATGGTCCTTGGTAACTCGGATATTGATCTTATTCTCGGAATGGACTGGCTTTCTAAGCACAAGGCTTAGCTTGATTGTGCAGCCAGACAGATTCAATTGACTCATTCGTCTGAGGATGTAATTGTCTTTGCCGCTCGGGATAATACCATTCGTCTGTTTTCTCTCAATGAGAAGGGTGAACTGGATGCCATCTCTCAAATTCCAGTCGTTTGCGAATATCAAGACGTCTTTCCAGAAGAGCTTCCAGGAATGCCTCCGCACCGGCCAATTGAATTTGTCATCGATCTTGAGCCTGGCATGGAACCAGTGTGCAAGCGTCCTTACAAGCTCAGACCTGAAGAGTTGAAGGAGCTGAAGAAGCAACTCGATATTCAAGAGAGAATGGGTCTCATCCGACCTAGTTCTTCTCCATGGGGTTGTGGTGTTCTTTTTGTGAAGAAGAAGGATGAAACAGACCGACTTTGTGTTGACTACCGTCCATTGAACAAGAAGACTATCAAGAACAAGTAGCCACTTCCCAACATCAATGAGTTGTTCGAACAACTCAAAGGCGCCCAAGTATTCTCCAAGCTTGATCTCCGTATGGGTTATCATCAGATTCGAATCCATGAGCAAGATATTCCCAAGACAGCTTTCAGGACAAGCTATGGTTCATATGAATACACTGTCATATCTTTTGGCCTCGTCAATGCTCCTCCGACTTTCTCTCGCATGATGAACTTCATCTTCAGCGCCTACACCAATGACTTTGTTTTGGTCTATCTTGATGACATTCTGGTCTTTTTCGAAGAACAAGGAAGATCATGCCAAGCACTTGCGTTTGGTACTCGATAAGCTCAGGGAACACCAGTTCTACGCCAAGTTCTCCAAGTGCAAATTTTGGCTCGATGAGGTTCTTTATCTTGGTCATATCATCTCTGCCAAGGGCATTGCGGTGAATCATGAGAAGGCGTCTGCAATTGTGAATTGGGAACCACCTCAGAACGTGAAGCAACTCTGTAGCTTCCTCGGTCTTGCAAGCTACTGTCGAAGACGTTGAAAACTTTTATAAGATCGCGAAGCCTCTCTCTAATCTTCTCCAGAAGCACGTCAAGTACGTTTGGTCTCCGGAATGTGACATCGCTTTCAACACCTTGAAAGAGAAATTGGTCACTACTCCAGTTCTGACTCCTCATGATGAATCCAAACCGTACGAGGTCTTTTGCGATGCCTCTCTCCAAGGTCTTGGCGCAGTGTTGATGCAAGAGAAGCAAGTTGTGGCTTATACCTCTTGCCAGTTGAAGCCCAACGAGAAGAACTACCCCACTCTTGACCTCGAGTTGGCCGCAGTTGTGCATGCTCTTTTGACTTGGAGACATCTCTTATTGGGAAGAAAAGTGGACATCTTCACTGGCCACAAGAGTCTCAAGTACATCTTCACTCAGACTAATCTCAACCTCAGGCAGACTCGATGGGTCGAAATGATTCAAGAGTATAATCCAAGTATCGAGTATACTCCAGGCAAGGCCAATGTGATTGCTGACGCATTGAGGAGGAAGGCTTATTGCAACAGTCTGATTCTCAAGCCTTATCAACCCGAGCTTTGTAAAGCTTTCCAAAAACTTAATCTGCAAGTTGTTCCTCAAGGTTTCCTCACCAACCTTCAAGTCCCTCCTACCTTGGAAGACCAGATTCGCCAAGCCCAACTTCTGGATGTTATGGTGAAAAAGGTGAAGATTGGGATTGCCAAGAGTCAACCCAGGTACAAGTGCTACCGCCTTGATGACAAGGATACTCTTTTCTTCGAGGATCATATTGTTGTGCCCAAAGGTGACCTTCGTAAAGTGATCATGAATGAGGCTCACAATTCTCTCCTCTGCATCCACCCTGGGAGCACGAAGATGTATCAGGACCTCAAGCAGGCTTATTGGTGGACTCGAATGAAGCGCGAGATTGCTCAGTTCGTGAATGAGTGTGATGTCTGCAGAAGAGTGAAGGCAGAACACCAAAGGCCAGCTGGTCTCCTCCAACCTCTTGCCATTCCATAATGGAAGTTCGACCACATTGAGATGGACTTCGTGACTGGGTTTCCAAAGTCCAAGCGTGGCAATGATGCTATATTCGTTGTCATCGACAAACTCACTAAAGTGGCTCACTTTCTGCCTATCAAAGAGTCAATCACTGCAGCTCAATTGGCGGAACTCTATACCTCTCGGATTGTCTCTCTGCACGGTATTCCACAGGTGATATCTTCAGACCGTGGTAGCATCTTTACCTCCAAGTTTTGGGATTCGTTTCAGAAGGCCATGGGCACCAACATCCGTTTTAGCACAGCTTTCCATCCTCAAACTAGCGGTCAAGTCGAGCGTGTCAACTAGATTCTTGAAGATATGCTTAGGGCTTGTGTGATCTCCTTCGACATGAAGTGGGAAGATTGTCTTCCATATGCTGAATTCTCCTACAACAACAGTTTTCAAGCAAGTTCGGGCAAGGCCCCATTCGAAATTCTGTATGGCAGGAAGTGCCGTACCCCTCTCAACTGGTCTGAAACCGGTGAACGTCAACTTCTGGGTAATGACTTAATCACAGAGGCAGAGGAAATGTGTAAAGTCATTCGAGATAACCTCAAAGCAGCCCAATCCCGCCAGAAGAGCTACTATGATAGTAAGCACCGTGATTTGGATTTCGAGATCAGAGATCATGTTTACCTCCGCGTCTCTCCTATGAAAGGTACTCGTCACTTCGGTATCAAAGGGAAGCTTGCCCCTAGATACATGGGACCTTTCAAGATCGTCAGCAAGAGAGGCAATCTCGCCTATCAACTCGAGCTTCCTTCAAACTTTGCAAATGTGCATGACGTGTTCCATGTCTCTCAGCTCTGCAAGTGCTTCAATACTCCTGACCGCACTGTCAACTTCGAAGACATTGAGCTCCAAGAAGATCTCTCTTATCGTGAGCACCCCGTGGCTATTCTTGAAGAGACTGAACGCAAGACTCGCAATAAGTCAATCAAATTCCTCAAAGTCAAGTGGTCACACCATTTCGACCTTGAAGCCACCTGGGAACGCGAGGATCACCTCCATTCTGAGTACGCGGCGTTCTTTCAGTCCTAGATCTCGGGACAAGATCCTTTCGTAGTGGTGGAGTGTTGTAACACCCCGGATATGATTTACCTAATATGTAATCCAACTCTTGCCGTTTCCGGCGTTAAGTTATTTTATTTTCTCGGGTTTGGGTTTTTGTCTCCGTGTGTTGTTGTTGTTGTCATGCATCTCATATCATGTCATCATGTGCATTGCATTTGCATACGTGTTCGTCTCATGCATTCGAGCTTTTTCCCCGTTGTCCGTTTTGCATTCCGGCGCTTCGTTCTCCTCCAGTGGTCATTTCTACCTTTCTTTCATGTGTGTGGATTAAACATTTCCGGATTGGACCGAGACTTGCCAAGCGGCCTTGGTTTACTATTGGTAGACCGCCTGTCAAGTTTCGTACCATTTGGACTTCGTTTGACGCTCCAACGGTTAACCGAGGAACCGAGAAGGCCTCGTGTGTGTTGCAGCCCAACACCCCTCCAATTTGGCCCAAAACCCATCAAAACCCTCTCCATCATCTAGAGAGTTCGATCATGATCGCGTGGCCGAAAACCGCACCTCATTTGGACTCTCCTAGCTCCTCCTATGCCTATATAAAGACCCCCCCCCTCCGAAATTCTCGTTCTCCTCCCCCCGAAACCCTAGATCCGCCACCTCGCGCCGCGCCGGACACGTCCGGTCCAGCCGGACACGTCCGCCGCCGACGCCCGCGACCAACCAGACACCG
>NC_057800.1:270646793-270668511 GCF_018294505.1 Triticum aestivum | reverse complement strand
CCGGTGCCGCCGCGCGCCATCGCCGGCCTCGCCACTCCGGCGAGGCCCCGCCGCCCTACGCCACCACCGCACCGCCGCCCGACGCCCCCATCGCCGGCGCCCCTCTCCGCCGCCTCCGCCGCACCGCCCCAAGTCCCACTCCGGCCTCCTCCCCACGAGCTCCTTCCACTCCAGCGGTCTACTTCGTCTCCGGCGAGCTCGAGGATGAACCTTGGGAAGCGTGCAAATCTCAGATTCGAAATATCTCGGTTGACTTTTTGCCCCAAAACCCTAACTATTTTGCCATGTTCATCGTGTCGTAACTTTGCATCCGTAGCTCCGTTTTGGGCATATAGCATATCGAAATGTTCCTCTCAGATAGTACATAATTTCATCTCACTGCATCATTTTCATTTGAGTTCATCGTGATGCCCGAAATGCTGTTGGAAGAATGCTATTTGAGATAATTGTCAGATCTGCTACTCCAATTAGATATTTGCCATTTTTGCCATGATTAAGGTGTGCATGATATGTCCCTGAGCTCTACATATGTTTTGTTATGTGCTTTGCCATCTATCCAGAGGTGCAACCCATGTATTTTTGTGATGTTTGTGGTGACTAGCACAATCTTGCAAAGTGGTGCCTTCGTTAATGCTGATTTCAGGGACTTAGCAATTCCACTAAGTTCTTGATATGTTTATTTCAATATGCCATATGTTCATGTTGTTTCCTAGTGATCCGTGCCTCTTTTGAGGAAGATCAGTAAGGATGTTTTGTTAATCTTGTAGTGCTCTATCCATCCATGTCTTTGTTTGCAATTATGGAGCACCCTAGCTTGAGTCAATCGAGCTCTACTTTTGCTATTTCGTGAATCTGGGCAGATTGTCTACTTGTTAGCGACTTTGCCGAGGATGTTGTAGTTGATCCGTGCATACTATGTTATTGTTCTTGCCATGTATAGCTTGTATAATGTGTATTCTTGATGTGTGTATGCTTAGATTGTCATGACATGCTCTGTAGTGAGTGCATCGAGCTCGTAAACATGCCTACTTGATATCTGTTTTTTTGCATGCTCCAGTTTTTCACAAAGTCTGTGATCTGATTATGTTTTTGCCATGTTCACATGCTTGCAAATGTATTTTCTGATCCCTTTTGGCTCAAGGTCACTAAGGGACTTTTGTCAAGCTCTTTGAGTAGCTCCATGCCATGCTTTAATTTGCCACGTTCAATACATGTACCATATAGTTTTCATGCTCCAAAGTGTGCTATCTGATCTGAAATTCCAGGCAAGTGTTAATTTCACTAAGTCTGAAATCTGTCTACCAAATGCATTTTTGCCATGCTTGTTTGAACCTGTTAATGGATGAATTGGGCGTAGATCATTGTTCATATTTTGTTAAGCATCATGAATGGATCCCTGCCATGTATTTTGAGGCCATTTTTGAGTGCTGTAGCATGTTCATCTTGTTGCATCTAGATGGCTACTTGCTGTATATCGCAGACCGGTGGCATATTTGAATTGCTTGCCATTTCCAAACCGTGACTCTGATTCCGGTGATCTTTATATCGTTTTCAAGCGAAATCAGCTCACCTTTTTAGTGGCACACTTGGTTTTCCAAGTTGAGGCCAGGTTCATTATTTCCTTGTCAAATCTTGCATATGCATCACATATCGCATCCCGCATAGCATACCATGTTTGCATCATGTTGTTTGAGTTTGCACGTGGTTGATTGTGTCCTTGTTACTTGTTTGTCTTGTTTGGGTAGAGACGGGAGACGAGTTCGCTAACGAGGAGCCCGTTGAGTTTGCTTTCGAGGATCTAGTCAACTCTGACAACTTTGCAGGCAAGATGATCATACCCTCGAAATCACTTCTATCTTTGCTTTGCTAGATGCTCGCTCTTTTGCTATGCCTATGCTACGATGCCTACCACTTGCTTATCATGCCTCCCAAATTGCCATGTCAAACCTCTAACCCACCATGTCCTAGCAAACCGTTGATTGGCTATGTTACCGCTTTGCTCAGCCCCTCTTATAGCGTTGCTAGTTGCAGGTGAAGATTGGAGACCGTTCCTTGTTGGAACATTATTTACTTGTTGGGATATCATTATATTATCTTGTTATCTTAATGCATCTATATATACTTGGTAAAGGGTGGAAGGATCGGCCTCTCGCCTAGTGTTTTGTTTCACTCTTGCCGCCCTACTTTTCGTCATATCGGTGTTATGTTCCCGGATTTTGCGTTCCTTACGCGGTTGGGTTATAATGGGAACCCCTTGATAGTTCGCCTTGATTAAAGCTTTTCCAGCAATGCCCAACCTTGGTTTTACCATTTGCCACCTAGCCTCTTTTTCCCTTGGGTTTCCGGAGCCCGAGGGTCATCTTATTTAAACCCCCCCGGGCCAGTGCTCCTCTGAGTGTTGGTCCACCTCGTTAGCCACCGGTGGCTACCAGGGGAAACTCTAGGCTGGCCTACAGGAAGTTTAGACAATCTAAGTGTGCCCTGAGAACGAGATATGTGCAGCTCCTATCGGGATTTGTCGGCACATTCGGGCGGTGTTGCTGGATTTCTTTTAACTTGTCGAAGTGTCTTGTAGAACCGAGATACCGAGTCTGATCGGAATTTCTCGGGAGAAGGTCTATTCCTTCGTTGACCGTGAGAGCTTGTCATGGGCTAAGTTGGGACTCCCCTGCAGGGATTTGAACTTTCGAAAGCTGTGCTCACGGTTATGGGCAGATGGGAATTTGTTAATGTCCGGTTGTAGATAACTTGAACCTTAACTTAATTAAAATGAATGAATTGTGTGTGTTACCGTGATGGTCTCTTCTCGGCGGAGTACGGGAAGTGAACACGGTGTTGGAGTAATGCTTGCGCAAGTTGTTCTCCAGTTTTTCAGTCACGCTTTGCCTTCTCTTCTCGCTCTCTTTTGCGAACAGGTTAGCCACCATATAAGCTAGTCGCTTGCTGCAGCTCTACATATTTACCTTGTCTTGCCTATAAGCTTAAATAGTCTTGATCGCGAGGGTGCGAGATTGCTGAGTCCCTGTGGCTCACAGATTACTTCCAAACCAGATGCAGGACCTGATGACTCCGTTCCAGATGACGCGCTTGAGCTCAAGTGGGAGTTCGACGAGGACTCACGTCGTTACTATGTGTCTTTCCGTGATGATCAGTAGTGGTGCCCAGTTGGGGCGATCGGGACCGTGTCGCATGTTGGGTTGTTCTTTTATTTTGGTGCCGTAGTCGGGCCATGAGTGATTGGATGATGTAATGCTATTTATGTACTTTGATTGACGTGGTGAGTGTAAGCCAACTATGTATCTCCCCTTTTATTATCTATATTACATGGGATGAAGATTGCCTAACTTGCGACATTGCTTTCAATGCAGTTATGACTCTAAGTCGTGCCTCGACACGTAGGAGATATAGCCGCATCAAGGGCGTTACATCAAAATAGGGGCTAAGGATTAAGTGAAGATTGGCTAAGGACGAGGTGACGATGCGCGTGGGAAATGCTTTCAAAGTCGATGTGATCGCGGTCGGCACGCTACCTCTACATCTACCTTCGGGATTAGTATTAGACCTGAATAATTGTTATTTGGTGCCAGCGTTAAGCATGAACATTATATCTGGATCTTGTTTGATGCGAGACAGTTACTCATTTAAATCAGATAATAATGGTTGTTCTATTTATATGAGTAATATATATTATGGTCATGCACCCTTGATGATGGTCTATTTTTATTAAATCTCAATAGTAGTGATACACATATTCATAGTACTGAAGACAAAAGATATAAGTTTAATAATGATAGTGCAACTTATTTGTGGCACTGCCGTTTAGGTCATTTTGGTGTAAAGCGCATGAAGAAACTCCATGCTGATGGGATTTTGGAATCACTTGATTATGAATCACTTGATTCTTGCGAATCATGCCTCATCGGCAAGATGACTAAGACTCCATTCTCCGGAACAATGGAACAAGCAACAGACTTATTGGAAATAATACATACTGATGTATGCAGTGCAATGAGTGTTGACGCTCGTGGCGGGTATCGTTATTTTCTGACCTTCACAGATGATTTGAGCAGATATGGGTATATCTACTTGATGAAACATAAGTCTGAAACATTTGAAAAGTTCAAAGAATTTGAGAGTGAAGTGGAAAATCATCCTAACAAGAAAATTAAGTTTCTACGATCTGATCGTGGAGGTGAACATTTGAGTTATGAGCTTGATCTTCATTTTAAACAACGCAGACTAGTTTCGCAACTCACGCTACCTGGAACACTACAGCGTACTGGTGTGTCCGAACATCGTAATCGCACCTTATTAGATATGGTGCGATCTATGATGTCTCTTATTGATTTACCGCTATCGTTTTGGGGTTATGCTTCATAGACGGCCGCATTCACGTTAAATAGGGCACCATCGAAATCCGTTGAGATTACACCATATGAACCGTGGTTTGGCAAGAAACCCACGTTGTCGTTTCTTAAAGTTTGGGGCTGCGATGTTTATGTAAAAAAGCTTTAATCTGATAAGCTCGAACCCAAATCATAGAAATGTGTCTTCATAGGATACCCAAAAGAGACTATTGGGTACACCTTCTATCACAGATCTGAAGGCAAGATATTCGTTGCTAAGAATGGGTCCTTTCTAGAGAAGGAGTTTCTCTCTAAAGAAGTGAATGAGAGGAAAGTAGAACTTGATGAGGTAATTGTACCTTCTCCCTTATTGGAAAGTAGTTCATCACAGAAATGAGTTCCAGTGATTCCTACACCAATTATTGAGGAAGTTAATGATGTTGATCATGAAACTTCCGATCAAGTTACTACCGAACCTCGTAGGTCAACGAGAGCAAGATCTGCACCAGAGTGGTACGGTAATCCTATTCTGGAGGTCATGTTACTTGACCATGATGAACCTACGAACTATGAGAAAGCGATGATGAGCCCAGATTCCGTGAAATTGCTTGAGGCCATGAAATCTGAGATGGGATCCATGTATGAGAACATAGTATGGACTTTGGTTGACTTGCCCGATGATTGGCAAGCCATAGATAATAAATGGATCTTCAAGAAGAAGACTGACGCTGACGGTAATGTTACTGTCTACAAAGCTCGACTTGTTGCAAAAGGTTTTCGGCAAGTTCAAGGAGTTGACTATGATGAGACCTTCTCACTCGTAGCGATGCTTAAGTCCATCCGAATCATGTTAGCAATTGCTGCATTTTATGATTATGAAATTTGGCAAATGGAAGTCAACACTATATTCCTTAATGGATATCTCAAAGAAGAGTTGTATATGATGCAACCAAAAGGATTTGTCAATCCAAAAGGTGCTAACAAAGTGTGCAAGCTCCAGCGATCCATTTATGGACTGGTGCAAGCATTTGGAAGTTGGAATATATGCTTTGATAGTGTGATCAAAGCATATGGTTTTATACAGACTTTTGGAGAAGCCTGTATTTACAAGAAAGTGAGTGGGAGCTCCGTAGAATTTCTGATATTATATGTGGATGACATATTGTTGATCGGAAATGATACTGAATTTCTGAATAGCATAAAAGGATACGTGAATAAGAATTTTTCAATGAAAGACGTCGGTGAAGTTGCTTATATATTGGGCATCAAGATCTATAGAGATAGATCAATACGCTTAATTGGACTTTCACAAAGCACATACCTTGATAAAGTTTTGAAGAAGTTCAAAATGGATCAAGCAAAGAAAGAGTTCTTGCTTGTGTTACAAGGTGTGAAGTTGAGTCAAACTCAATGCCCGACCACTGCAGAAGATAGAGGGAAAATGAAAGTCATTCCCTATGCTTCAACCATAGGTTCTATCATGTATGAAATGTTGTGTACCAGACCTGATGTGTGCCTTGTTATTAGATTAGCAGGGAGGTACCAAAGTAATCCAGGAGTGGATCACTAGACATCGGTCAAGAACATCCTAAAATACCTGAAAAGGACTAAGGATATGTTTCTCGTTTATGGAGGTGACAAAGATCTCATCATAAACGATTACGTTGATGCAAGCTTTGACACTGATCCGGATGACTCTAAGTCACAAACTGAATACGTATTTTTATAGAATGGTGGAGCTGTCAGTTGGTGCAGTCTAAGCAGAGCATCATGGCGGGACACGTGTGAAGCGGAATACATAGCTGCTTTGGAAGCAGCAAATGAAGGAGTTCATATCCGATCTAGGTGTAAAACCTAGTGCATCGGGTCCAACGAAAATATTTTGTGACAATACTGGTGCAATTGCCTTGGCAAAGAAATCCAGATTTCACAAGAGAACCAAGCACATCAAGAGACGCTTCAATTCCATCTGCGATCAAGTCAAGGAGGAAAACATAGAGATTTGCAAGATACATACGGATCTGAATGTTGCAGACCCGTTGACTAAGACTCTCTCATGAGCAAAACATGATCAACACCAAGACTCCATGGGTGTTAGAATCATTACTGTGTAATCTAGATTATTGACTCTAGTGCAAGTGGGAGACTGAAGGAAATATGCCCTAGAGGCAATAATAAAGTTGTTATTTATATTTCCTTATATCATGATAAATGTTTATTATTCATGCTAGAATTGTATTAACCGGAAACTTAGTACATGTGTGAATACATAGACAAACAGAGTGTCCCTAGTATGCCTCTACTTGATTAACTGGTTAATCAAAGATGGTTAAGTTTCCTAGCCATGGACATGTGTTGTCATTTGATGAACGAGATCACATCATTAGAGAATGATGTGATGGACAAGACCCATCCGTTAGCTTAGCATAATGATCGTTTAGTTTTATTGTTATTGCTTTCTTCATGACTTATACATGTTCCTATGACTATGAGATTATGCAACTCCCGAATTCTGGAGGAACACCTTGTGTGCTATCAAACGTCACAACATAACTGGGTGATTATAAAGATGCTCTACAGGTGTCTCCGATGGCGTTTGTTGAGTTGGCATAGATCAAGATTAGGATTTGTCACTCCGTCTATCAAAGAGGTATCTCTGGCCCTCTCGTTAATGCACATCACTATGAGCCTTGCAAGCAATGTGACTAATGAGTTAGTCATGGGATGATGCATTACAGAATGAGTAAAGAGACTTGCCGGTAAGGAGATTGAACTAGGTATGATGATACCGACGATCGAATCTCGGGCAAGTAACATACCAACGACAAAGGGAACAACGTCTGTTGTTGTGCGGTTTGACCGATAAATATCTTCGTATAATATGTAGGAACCGATATGAGCATCCATGTTCCGCTATTGGTTATTGATTGGAGATGTGTCTTGGTCATTCTACATAGTTCTCGAACCCGTAGGGTCCGCACGCTTATCGTTCGATGACGATATGTATTATGAGTTATATGATTTGATGTACCAAAGGTTGTTCAGAGTCCCGGATGAGATCATGGACATGATGAGGAGTCTCGAAATGGTCGAGACATATAGATTGGTATGTTGGAATGTTATATTCGGACACCGGAATGGTTCCGAAGTGTATCGGGTATTTTCCGAAGTACCGGGAGGTTACCGGAACCTCCCAGGGGATTAATGGGCCACAATGGGCCTTAGTGGAGAAGAGAGAGGGCCGGAGGTGGCGCGCACGCCCCCTTGCCCAGTCCGAATTGGACAAGGGGATGGGGGGCTCCCCCTCCTTCCTTCTCTTCTCTCCTCTTTCCCTTCTTCTCCTTCTTGGAATAGGAAAGGGGCAAACCTACTCCTACTAGGAGTAGGATTCCTTTCCCCTTGGCGCGCCCCTTGTGGCCAACCGGCCTCCTCCTCCCCTAATTTATATACGGGGGAGGGGGCACCCCATAGACACACAAGTTGATCTTTAGCCGTGTGCAGTGCCCCCTCCACAGTTTTCCACCTCGGTCATATTGTCGTAGTGCTTAGGCGAAGCCCTGCATCTGTAACTTCATCATCACCGTCAACACACCATCGTTCTGATGGAACTCACCCTCGGCCTCAGCTGGATCAAGAGTACGAGGGACATCACTGAGCTGAACGTGTGCAGATCCCGGAGGTGTCGTGCGTTCGGTACTTGATTGGTTGGATCGCGAAGATGTTCGACTACATCAACCAAGTTACTGAACGCTTCCGCTTTCGGTCTATGACAGTACGTAGACACATTCTCCCCTCTCGTTGTTATGCATCTCCTAGATAGATCTTGCGTGATCGTAGGAATTTTTTTGAAATACTGCGTTTCCCGACACTTTGGTCTCCATTTGCCTTGATTTCTGTAGCTTTGGTGACCATAGCATTGGTTTCACAACCTAGGAGAGTATGGCATCTAGCGAGGGAAATTACCACCGTAGAGGTCCTTACTTTGATGGTACTAATTTTGCTAGTTGGAAGCATAAGATGAAAATGCATATTCTTGGTCATAACCCCACCGTTTGGGCTATTGTGCGCATTGGATTGCAAGGTGATTTCTTCGAGGATGGAAAAGAACCGGATCGTGAAGCGTCAGTGGAAGAAATGAAGATGTTGCAATACAATACTCAAGCTTGCGATATTCTCTTCAATGGAATGTGCCCTGAAGAATTCAACAAAAGCAGCCGCCTTGAGAATGCAAAGGAAATTTGGGGCACTTTGGTTGATATGCACGAAGGTACTGAGTTCATCAAGGAATCCAAATTGGGTGTGCTTCAAAGTCAATTTGACAAGTTCAAGATGAAGAATGGTGAAGGAGTCGCTGAGATGTACTCTAGGCTTGCTCTCATCACAAATGAGATTGCTGGCTTAGGAAGTGAAGAGATGACCGACAAATTCATCATCAAGAAGATCCTAAGAGCCTTGGATGGAAAATATGATACCATGTGCACCTTGATCCAAATGATGCCCAATGACAAAGATCTCAAGGCCACGGAAGTCATTGGTAGAATTGTTGCTCATGAGACGTCACTCAAGGATAAGGAAGAGCTCCACAACAAGTCAAGCGGTTCTTACAAAGCTTCAAGTGATGCTCCTACAACATCGAGTGATAAACAACTCTCCAATGAAGAATTGAGCTTAATGGTTAAGAATTTCAACAAGTTCTACAAGAATAGAAGCAAAGAGAGAAGCTCCAAGTCAAGATCCTACAATGACAAAAGATCTTCTAGTCGTGATCGAATTGATACAATTGTGGAAGACCCGGACACTACTCCAATGAGTGTACGGATCCCTACAAGAAAAGAGAAGACTCACCAAAAAGGAGAAGTAGAAGAGATGAATCACCACCAAGAGAAAGAAGGAGTAGAGATGATCGTAATGAACGAAGACCCTCTCGTAGAAGTAAGGATTCGAAAAGGAAGGACAAGTCATGAAAGAGCTACACAAGATGAAGACATCAAGCTCGCATTGGTGAATGGGTATCCGGTTCCTACTCCGACAACTACTCTGAGAGAAGCTATCACACCAACTCCGAATATACTCAATATGAAGGTGTTGCCGGTCTTGCACTTGTGTCATCCAACTCCTACGACACATTTGACTCACCAAATGAAGGAATTGGAAGATGCTTCATGGCTAAAGGCCCTAAGGTATCACACCCCGGGTATGTTGATTTCAATAGTGATGAAGATGATTTGCTAGGTGATGATGATTTACTTGTTGACAACACTAGTGATGAAAACTATGATGAAATTGCTAGTATTCATGCTAATCAAGATGAAACGAATGACAATGATAAGAAGGATATTGAGCATCTAACTGAAGAACTAAACACTCTTAAGTTAGCTCATGAAACAACTCTATAGGATCATTTAGAGCTCCTAAGGACTCATGAGAAGCTACACTTCGAGAAGCTTAATTTAGAGCAAGAGCATGAGTTCCTAAAAGCTATCAATGATGATCTTTGAAAGAAGAGTTCTTTGTATCTTGCCAAACGTTTCCTATTGTCTACTTATAAGCCACAAGTAAATTCTAGCAATAAGAACAAGAAGGAGTCTTCCTCTAGTAGTAACAATAACCATGTTAAATCCAATATTGTTGCTTCTAGTAGTTCTCTTGATTCCACTAATGATTCTCTTAGCCAAGTTACACTTGAGCAGGAAAATAGCTTATTGAAGGGAATTATAGAGAAAGGTGTTTACAAGAACCTTGCCGGAAGTAAGCAATTTGAGGAAATTGTACGCAAGCAAGGAAGGCACCGGAAGAATCAAGGTGTTGGTTTTGAACGAAAGTTCAATGCCAATGGAGTTGAGTGGGAAGAAGATCAATACACCAAGACGAAGTTTGTTCCTCAACAAGAGAAGTATGACCCCACTTCTTTCAAGGGAACACAAGGTCAAGATGATCTTCCACCACAAGACCACAAGCTAAAAGGCAAGGACAAGCTTCAAGAAGAGATTGATTCATTTGAAGAAGCCCCTAAGGCCATGGTCAAGTGGGTTCCGAAGACTACATCAAGTTCTACTTCATAAAGTACGACTACAACTCCAAGGATTCCCATCAAGTTGATGTGGATCCCAAAGAAGAAGAACTAGAGAGTTCTTGAGGGTGACTCCGCCAACATACTTCACTCATATTCATTTTGGCGAAAACTTGTGCAATCAACTTTCATATCTTGCATTAGTTCAAGGAGCCACAAACCCTCTTGTTGGTAATACAAGGGAAAAGGTAACCTAATGCTTTCATGGACATCATCATATGTGTGCTTCACTCTATGTCTATGGATATCCTTGTATGTTCCTTGTGGGACTAACCAATGTAGGTATTGAAAGTGCAACACTCCAATGATTGCTCCAAAAGATCTACATCAACATTGAGCATCCACATCTTCAACATCTACATGAAGTCATCATCGACAAAACCCAAGGTTAGTTCATCCCTCTTGGGGGGGATATCACATCTAGGGGGAGCTTTGTTCTAAAAATTGAGCTAAAACAACTCTAGTGATGTGAACACAACAATACTTTATGTAAAAGTGGTAACCCCACTTGTGCTTAAGTGATGAGTATGAGCTATGATCAAATGTTCTCATTTGAATCCTCAGTCAATATACTCATATATAGATGACCTAATCACCCCCAATTGCTTGATAGATACTAGAGTGTATGTGCATGCTTTGCCACATGTTTTATTTGCTATCTTATTGTGTGAGCATGTTGGTTGCATAATTTTCTCCATTCAAGGACATCCATTTGTAGTTTTGATTGTTTGGGTTTTCTTTTGCCAAATGGATGGACAAGAATGCCTAAGTACTCTCTCTAGCTATCTATGCTTGTTCTCATCTCAAACTCTATTCATGCTACATCACAAAATTTGAACAAGTCACTTTCGAACCCTCTGAGTGAGGATCACTCGGAGCCACCGATCCATCAAGGGCTAACTTCCAAAATCTCTTAGTGATTTTCAGTCAGACCAACTCATCCTACTCGGTCTCACCGAAATCATTAAGTTGATCTAGGTTTTCATCTTGATGCCACCGATTAGAACGATTCGGTCTCACCGAGTTGCATCAACTACTAGCAGTTTTGCATCTTGGTGCCACCGAGATGTTCCACTCGGTGCCACCGATAGCGCCTGGGTATACATACCTCGTGTACCCATACGGTTGAGAAGTTATTCAAACCGCACGAGCTCTCGCCCCAACATTGTCGCACCTTGGTCTCTAGATAGTCGTCGTATCCGCTAATGCGCCTCTGCCGCTGGTCTCCGCCGCCGTCAACGGATTTCTTCACCACCATTGCTGCCGTAGTGAACCGTCACCAAGTTAGGGTATGGATTCGACCACTTTGTGCTTATTCCTCAGTCCGACTCTTTGCACAAAGTAAAATGCATGTATTCTTCCCACGTATGAAATCATTCTAACCAGCAAAGAATTCCTCTAGAATAGATTTGATGCAAAAACCTAGGGTTAGGTTTCTGTCGAACTCATCTCAGACCGACTGAATTGATGTTTTCGGTCACACCAGTTGGACCTAGCCATTGCACTAAGTACAACTCGGTCTGACCGAAGTGTACTAATCAGTGAGAACGAAAGCAATTCCTCAGTGAAGCCCTAGCATCTCGGAGTCACGAACTGCATCTTGGTCTGATCGAAGCTGCATGTTTAGACTCTATTAGTGCTTCGGTGTCACCGAGATTATCAAATCGGTAGATCTAAAATGCTTTCTGCAGAAAACTAAAGTTAAGGTTTTGTCTCAATTTTTGCAAAAACTAGCTGTATTTTGTGATGCTCATCTACTCTCCCCACACCCATCTATTCAAAGGGTCAATTGCAGAGATGTCAGAAGCCAGTGATAGCCAAAATAAGTCTGAAGAGCTAGTCAACCTCAGTGAGGGCACTAGTCCCTCTGGTAGCTATGATGAGGGAAGCAGAAGCCCTCCCAACAACTTGCCAAAGGCAGCTACCAGGCAAAGAAAGAAGAGAATTATGACAATGAAGATGAAGACTTTGTGATTGAGGAGGAAGTGACCTCCAAGAAGAAAGTTGTGACAAAAGAGTATGTTAGAGTTGCTGCTGCCACCAAGCCAGGCCTTTCCAAAAAGGGTCCTGCAAAGAGGACTCCAATATCCAAAGCCAGAGCTTCAACTCAAGAGACTATTCAATTTACACTTGAGCCCAGAGAGGAAGAAGAAGCTGCTGCTAGTGGAAAGAAGAGGAAGGAAACGGGTCAGAAAATACCATTGCCAGAGTGATTGGAAGACCATCCACGATGAGGGATCATGAAGAAGAAGAAGAGGAGGAAGAACCTGCTACACCTCCTGCCAAGACACAAAAGTTGATGGCAGATGCTATCAAGACCGGTGCTGCTCCTTCAAAGCCCAAGTCTGCCCCAAGCCCATGCTCTAGCTCAAGCACCCAAGTCGACTGCTCCAAAGAGATCAACAAGGAATATCTCAGCTGCAGAGAAGAACAAGGCCCCAGTGCTTGAGGTTTAGGAAGATGATGAGCCACTAGTGCTCAGGAAATTAAAGCCCAAGATCCCAGATCATAATGATGATCATCCTGTGGCAGAAAACATGAAGTTGAGGAAGGATCATGGTCTGAGACTATGGAGGCAGAATGATCTGTATGCCACAAGGAGAAGGAATGTTGTGGACTATCGTTTTCATACCAGAGAATAGTAGGACTTCTATGAGACTATCTTGTTGGACAAGAAGCCCATAGTATGTCACATGAAATGGGTTGATTGGGAATACATTGATGACAATGAAGACTATTTTCCCCATGTGCATGAGAGCTTCAGGTTGAATGGAGTTGATAAGTTTGTTGGACAGAAATTGACAAAATGGAACGATGAGATGATCATGCAGTTCGACTATACTGACCACTTCTACCCTGATGGTAAGATTTGGTGGATGACTGAGGGCACCAGGTACCAGTCATCAATCTCTGAGTGGGCTAGATTTTGAAGACAACGAGGTTGCCATGGATGATTCACATCCTACTTGTGCTGAGGCCCAAAAGAAGATTGAGAGAGCAAAGGCTGCAAAAGCATCAAAGGCAGCAAGTGCTCCAGATGCTTTAGTGGTGAATCTCAAGACCAAGCAGGATCAACTCAGTTATCTGCTTGAGGCTACCATGATGATTGAGAAAAGCTTGGCCACCTTGTCTCAGAATCAGGAGAGTCTTGAAAGGATCATTGAGACAAAGATGCATGACCTTGATGTGTAGGTCAGAAAGATTTAAACCATTGTGGAGAAGTTAAGGGATGCTGCTGAGGACAATGATCCTAGACCCACAACAGATACATTCCAGAGAGTGCCAAGGGCACAAAGATCATTAGTTGTGCCAGTTGCAGACTCCAGAACTACCATCTCAGCAACTGCAACCACATCCATAGTTGCCCCTCCAGTGTCAACTCCTCCAACTCCACAGACTTCAACAGAGGCCTTTGCAGATGGACTCCTCTCCATGCCGTCTATGCACACCGGAGCGACAAGCTAGAAGACCTATACCACTCTAGAAACACCCGCTGGTGGTCGTTACTCCTGGCGGGATCTAGACTGACCCCACAGATCAATACTAGTATTTTCTATGCACTTTGCCCTCACTCGTGCGCACCCGGGAGCAACTTCCCGGTCGGTCACCCATCCTGAAACTACTCCAAGATGAGCACACTTAACTTTGGAGTTCTTTCCGAATAGGCTCCTGGAAAAGAAGGAATTCCTTATTGATATGAGTAGTCTATCATCCCTAATAAGCCAGGCTATCACATACACCCCCACTCAGAGGAACCGGCATCCTCGTCGGGCCACATGAACGTTCCCCATGGCACATACGTCTATGCATCCAGTCCGGCACATGTGCCATACCGTGTGCCACGATGGGTCACAAACATCATGCACAACATGACCGCGCACCTGTCCAAAAACATCCGCTAACCGCAAGGGCCAGCTCTGGTACCAACTTGTAACGCCATCCTGAAACAACTCACAGTTGAGCATGCTTAACTTTGGAGTTCTTTCCGAATAGGCTCCCGGAAAAGAAGGAATTCCTTATTGATATGAGTAGTCTATCATCCGTAATAAGCTAGGGTATCACATACACCCCACTCAGAGGAACCGACGTCCTCGTCAGGCCACATGAATGTTCCCTCTTGTCACATACGTCTGTGCATCCAGTCCGGCACATGTGCCATGCCGTGTGCCACAATGGGTCACAAACGTCATGCACAACATGACCGCGCACCAGTCCAGAAACATCCGCGTAACCGCGAGTGTCAGTGTCAAAACCGGCGGATCTTGGGTAGGGGGTCCCGAACTGTGCGTCTAGGCCGGATGGTAACAGGAGGCAGGGAACACGATGTTTTACCCAGGTTCGGGCCCTCTTGATGGAGGTAAAACCCTACGTCCTGCTTGATTAATATTGATGATATGGGTACTACAAGAGTAGATCTACCATGAGATCAGAGAGGCTAAACTCTAGAAGCTAGCCTATGGTATGATTTTATGTTATGGTTGTTGTCCTACGGACTAAAACACTTCGGTTTATATAGACACCGGAGAGGGTTAGGGTTACACAAGGTCGGTTACAGAGGAGGAGATATCCATATCCGTATTGCCTAGCTTGCCTTCCACGCCAAGTAGAGTCCCATCCGGACACGAGACGAAGTCTTCAATCTTGTATCTTCATAGTCTAACAGTCCGGCCAATGGAGATAGTTCGGCTGTCCGGAGACCCCCTAATCCATGACTCCCTCAGTAGCCCCTAAACCAGGCTTCAATGACGATGAGTCCGGCGCATAGTATTGTCTTCGACACTGCAAGGCGGGTTCCTTCTCCGAATGCATCACAGAAGAATTTGAATACGAGGATAGTGTCCGACCCTGCAAAATAAGTTCCACATTCCACCATAGAGAGAATAATATTTTCGTAGATCTAATTTGCTGGCTAGTTTTGGCAGCATGACGTTATGTCATGGCCCGGTGATTACTCGAACCGTTTCTTTTAACCAGCCCCGCACATAACGCGAGGCAGTTTTTCGACACGTCTTGTCAAAGCAGAGATCGTGTCCCCTTATTACGGGATTCTCATCAATACGGGCGTGGGTAACCCAACCGCGCCATCAATTGCGGCGCTTGGGGGATAAGCGAGTTTTACCAGGCAAGTGGGGACGCTTAACTTCGTCCGCCCATATAAAGGGATAAGGATTCACCTTTCTATCCACGCCTTCTTCCTCCTTTGCTCATCCGTCTTCGCACACTCAAGCTCTAGCGCCCAAGTCCGCACTTCCCACCTCGACCTTCTCCAATCATGTCTGGAGCGGGAGCCAAGTGGATGGTCTCCTCTGTCACGGAGGAAGACATCAAGAAACTGAGGAGAGCCGGATACCTGCCCGACGACATCGCGCACCGGCTCCCAGATGAGGGGCAGCTCATTCCCACTCCCAGGCCCCATGAGAGGGTAGTATTCCTCCACCCCTTCCTCCACGGACTAGGGTTTCCCCTCCATCCATTCGTCCGTGGTCTCATGTTCTACTACGGGCTGGACTTTCATGATCTGGCCCCGAACTTCATCCTCAACATCTCGGCATTCATCATCGTGTGTGAGGCTTTCCTCCGCATCCGGCCCCACTTCGGCCTGTGGTTAAAGACCTTCAATATCAAGCCGAAGGTGGTACGAGGCCAACAAGCAGAATGCGGCGGAGCCATGGTGGGTAAGATGCCCAGCGTCATATGGCTCAAAGGCTCCTTCATGGAGACAATGAAGGGATGACAGTCGGCGTGGTTCTACATCACCGAGCCGCGCGACGCTAAATGGGCGGCAGCCCCCGCGTTTCGATCTGGATTCCCTACACGGCTCACTTCCTGGAAAGAGAAGGGCTTGTCGTGGGGTTCATCGGTGGAGCTGGACGGACTCCAGAAATTTATCCGGAGTATGGCGAGCAAGAAGCTCAAGCTTGTCAACGTAGTCCAAGTTATGCTCATCTGCCGGATCCTCCCATGTCAACAACGGGATTTTACCTTATGGGAGTTCAACCCGGCCCAGCACCAGACTCTGAGCGAGCTCTCTGATACGACACACAAGGACGTCTGGAAGGTGCTGTTCAAGGGCGCCGAGGTCCCTCCTTCTCTTGCCGAGGACCACGGACTAAGTGCCTAGCGCGTTCGGTGAGTTTAATACGTCCCGTAAGACATTTATTTTTCCCAGCTTAATTATGTGCGGGGTCTAATCTCCATGCCTTTGATAGGACTGGGTGGAGATGGCGAGGCAGATTAACTGTCCGGCCCCTTTTCCCGAAGACACTGCAAGTGCTCTCCTGACGGAGATGCTGACTCCGGCTCCTTACAAGGTGCCGGAGAAGACCAAGAAGGCCAAGGGAGCTCGAAAGAGTTCCCGACGCCAGGTGTTATCGGACTCATCGTCCGATAACTCTGCGGCACACTCTTCCCCTGAACACGAGGAGGAAGAAGAAGATGCTCCCCCTCCAGGCGGGGGAGACAAGAAAAGGAAGGCCGCCCCAACTGGGGAGGCCGAAGTGTCCAAGAAGGGGAGGACTCTCCTTCCGGACAGTTCCACCGCCGCCGACGAGGGCGAGGACGAGTGGTTGCCCCGGGCCAAGCCCCCGGGGAGATCATAAGTATTCGGGTACCAGAGTAACTCATAGCACTCTTTGGTCGCACTGCTTTCCCTAACACCGAATATGATTATGCAGGCCGCCGCGAACCAGCCTTGATGTATCATCGGACGGCTCCCTGGGCTCGTCGGACATGGATAGCGATCCAGTCCCGACCGCCACCTCTCCTCATCCTGCCGACGACGCCGAGGTGTTGTCTCAAGAGGCACCGGATCGAGGGGAGACAGTCCCGGAGGCGCCTCAAGGCGACCTTCCGGACTCCGGGAGCCGAGGGGTAGGGCCCCTGAGGGCTTCGAGTTCGGCCCTCAGCCGAACACCGCGCTGGAACCTCCAGTGGTTCCAGGCTTGGGCAGGTGGCCTCCTTCTAAGAGGGGCAAGACGCCTGTGTCGGTGACCTCTGTCCATCCAGAGGCGCCGGACAGTCTGCTGGAAGCGCTTCGCAGCGCTTCCATCGACGAGAAGCACCGCACTATTATGAGTGCGGTGATCCAGAAGGTTCAGTCCGTCAAGAGCGGATTGACTGAAGCTTGTGCCAGCCTTCTAACAGGCTTCGAGGTAAGTGTTTTAAAATGTAGTAGAAATATTACCGCATAGACAGTAGCCCCTGATGCTCTATTCGGTGTTCACAAAGAAAAGCCGAACAAAGGATCAAATAATATCGCAGGAGTCTAATATAAGTATGTTGATATGCATATGCAGGCTTCGCTGCCGGCGTCCGCCGCACTGACTGCGGAGGTCACCGTACTGAAGCAGGCCCTTGAGGGGTCCCGGAAGGAGCTCGGCCTTGTCAAGAGGCAGCTCGAGGAGAACAAGGGTAAGTAATACCCCATCTATAGATGTGTATGTATATAAAAAGGACGAGATTGCGAAATGATAGGATCATTGTATGTTTTCCAGGGGCCACGACCGAGGTGGCGACCCTGAAGCGAACGCTAACCCAGGCCGAAGATGAAGCGGCCCAGGAGCGCACCGAGCGAGAAAAGCACAAGGCTTGGGTGGGCGAGGTGCAGCAAGAGCTGCAGGCTCTCATGACAAAGCACGAGGCGTTGGAGCTTGACTTGAAGACGTGAGAGTCTGAGCTTGCTGCGGCCCTTGAGAGCGCAAAGAGTGCCAAGGCTGAGGCCCAGAAGGCCCTCTAAGAGATCGACGTGATTAAGAAGATAGCGGCGGGTAAGGCTTTCTATATGCAAAGTAAGCATGTAAAAGTAAATTACCGATTACTTACCCGGATCCGGAGCACTTCAGGAGCATTCGCAGATTTGCCCCGCAGTGTGTCTGATGCCGCACAATTTTACCAGGCCGAGGACGGAAGCTCGACGGAGAAGCTGTTATGGTCTCAATATGCTATCGTAACACCCTCGATGCGACTATATCTCCCACGTGTCGAGGCACGACTTAGAGGCATAATCGCATTGAAGGCATATGTCGCAAGTCAGGCAATCTTCACAACATCCCATGTAATATAGATAATAAAAGGGGAGATAACATAGTTGGCTTACACTCGCCACGTCAATCAAGTACATAAATAACATTACATCATCCAAACACTCATGGCCCGACTACGGCGCCAAAATAAAAGATAACCCAACAAGCGACACGGTCCCGATCACCCCCAATAGGGCACCACTACTGATCATCAGGAAAAGAAACATAGTATCATTGAGAGTCCTCGTCGAACTCCCACCTGAGCTCAAGCGCGTCACCTGGAGTGGAATCATCAGGCCCTGCATCTGGTTTAATAGTAATCTATGAGCCAGAGGGACTCAGCAATCTCGCACCCTCACGATCAAGACTATTTAAGCTTATAGGTAAAGTAAGGTAAATATGTGGAGCTGCAGCAAGCGACTAGCATAAGTGGTGGCTAACCTGTTCGCAAAAGAGAGCGAGAAGAGAAGGCAAAGCGCGAACGCATAACTAAAGAGGGCAAACCTGCGGCAAGCATTACTCCAACACCGTGTCCACTTCCCGGACTCCGCCGAAAAGAGGCCATCACGGTAACTCACACGGTTGATTCATTTTAATTAAGTTAAGGTTCAAGTTATCTACAACCGGACATTAACAAATTCCCATCTGCCCATAACCGCGGGCACGGCTTTCAAAAGTTCAAATCCCCGTAGGGGAGTCCCAACTTAGCCCATGACAAGCTCTCACGGTCAACGAAGGAATAGACCTCCTCCCAAGACGTTCCGATCAGACTCGGTACCTCGGTTCTTCAAGACACTTCGACAGGTTAAAACAAGACCAGCAACACCGCCCGAATGTGCCGACAAATCCCGATAGGAGCTGCACATATCTCGTTCTCAGGGCACACTCAGATGAGCCAGACGTCGGGTAGGCTAGCCCAGAGTTGCCCCTGGTAACCCCGGACATCGCTCGGTTGGACCAACACTCAGAGGAGCACTGGCCCGGGGGGGTCTAAATAAGATGACCCTCGGGCTTCGGAAACCCAAGGGAAAAAGAGGCTAGGTGGAAAATGGTAAAACCAAGGTTGGGAATTGCTGGAAAAGTTTTAATCAAGTAGAACTATCAAGGGGTTCCCATTATAACCCAACCGCGTAAGGAACGCAAAATCCGGGAACATAACACCGATATGACGGAAATTAGGGTGACAAGAGTGGAACAAAACACTAGGCGAGAGGCCGAGCCTTCCACCCTTTACCAAGTATATAGATGCATTAAGATAACATGGCAATATAATGATATCCCAACAAGTAAATAAATGTTCCAACAAGGAACGGTCTCCAATCTTCACCTGCAACTAGCAACGCTATTAGAGGGCCTGAGCAAAGCGGTAAGATAGACAATCAACGGTTTGCTAGGACAAGGTGGGTTAGAGGTTTGACATGGCAATTTTGGAGGCTTGAAAGCAAGTGGTAGGCATCGTAGCATTGGCATAGCAAAAGAGCGAGCAATCTAGCATAGCAAAGGTAGTAGTGATTTCGAGGGTATGATCATCTTGCCTGCAAGGTTGTCAGAGTTGACTGGATCCTCGAAAGCAAACTCCACGGGCTCCTCGTTAGCGAACTCGTCTCCCGGCTCTACCCAAACAAGACAAACAAGGAAACGGAACACAATCAACCACGTGCAAAGCTCAAACAATATGATGCAAAGATGGTATGTTATGCGGGATGCGATGCGGGATGCATATGCAAGATTTGACAAGGAATGCATGAACCTGGCCTCAACTTGAGAATCCAAGTGTTCCACTGGAAAAATGAGATGAGATCGCTTGAAAACGATATAAAGAACGATGGAATCGGAGTTACGGTTTGGAAATGGCAAGCAATTCAAATATGGCCACATTCTGCGATTTAGAGCAAGTAGCCATCTAAATGCAATGAGATGAACATGCTACAACACTCAAACATGGGATAAAAACACATGGCAGGGATGCATTCATGATGCTTAACAAAAGTCTAGCACTGAGCTACGGCCAATTCATCCATTAACCAGTTCAAACAAGCATGGCAAAAATGCATATGGTAAACAGATCTCAGACTTGGTGAAATTAACACTTGTCTGGAATTTCATATCAGATAACACTCTTTGGAGAAAAAAACTATATGCTACAAGAACTGAACATGGCAAAGTAAAGCATGGCATGGAGCTACTCAAAGAGCTTAACAAAAGTCCCTTAGTGACCTTGAGCCAAAAGGGATCAGAAAATACAATTGCAAGCATGTGAACATGGCAAAAACATAATCAGTTCTCAGACAGTGAAAACTGGAACATGCTGAAAACAGATATCAAGTAGGCATGTTTACGAGTTCTATGCACTCACTACAGAGCAAGTCATGGAAACTTAAGCATACACCCATCAAGAATACACAAACTACAAGATAGACATGGCAAGAACAATACCATAGCATGCACGGATCAACTACAACATCATCGGCAAAATTGCTAACAAGTAGACAATCTGCCCAGATTCACGACGTAGCAAAAGTAGAGCTCGATTGACTCAAGCTAGGGTGCTCCATAATTGCAAAAAAGACATGGATGGATAGAGCACTACAAGATTAACAAAACATCCTTACTGACCATCCTCAAAAGAGGCACGGATCACTAGGAAACAACACGAACATATGTCAATATGAGATAAACAGCTCAATGACTTAGTGGAAATGCCAAGTCCCTGAAATCAGCATTACCAAGTGCCTCACTTTGCAAGCTTGTGCTAGACACCACACACATCACAAAATACATGGGTTGCACCTATGGAAAGATGGCAAAACCCTTAACAAAACATATGTAGAGCTCATGGGCATATCATGCACACAATAATCATGGCAAAAAATGACAAATATCTAAATGGAGCAGCAAATCTGACAATTATCTCAAGTAGCCCTCTTCTAACAGCATTTCGTGCATCAAGATGAACTCAAATGAAAATGATGCAATGGAATGAAATGATGTACTCTCTGAGACGAACATTTTGATATGCTATATGCCCAAAACGGAGTTACAGATGCAAAGTTACGATGCGATGAACAAGGGCATATGAACTAGGGTTTCGGGGCAAAAGTCAACCCAAACGGGATCTCAGATCCAGATCCGGGGCACGAGCGTGATTTACGAGGTTCACTGGCCGGAGTTGCTGAAGCTTGCCGGAGACGTCGCCGGAGTTGGAGATGAGACCGGAGCCGGGGCCGGCGAGCTTCGGGTGGCGCGTTGCCGTGGTGCGGCGGGGTCAGTGGCGGCCGGCG
>NC_057800.1:270636967-270646470 GCF_018294505.1 Triticum aestivum | reverse complement strand
CGGCGCACTGGGCAGCGGTCAGCGATGGCGGCGGTGACCGGCGAAGGAGAGGCGGGCGGCACGGTGAGGAGGCGTCCCGCGGGCAGGTGGCGGTTGACCCGGGCCCGGGAGGGCCCCTCACGGGCCGAGCGGGCCGGCGGCGGGAGGAGGCAGCGATGTGGGCGCGGCTGCCCATGTGGCGGCTCGTGGTTGGCGGGGCGATTTCGTCCGGCCGGACCGGACGTGTCGGGCCGCGCGGAGGTGCTGGAACTAGGGTTTCGAACGGGGGAGATCCGGATTTTCGAGGAGGGGTCTTTAAATAGGCATAGAGGGAGCTAGGAGAGTCCAAATGAGGTGCGGTTTTCGGCCACGCGATCGTGATCGAATGCTCTAGATGATGGAGAGGGTTTAGGTGGGTTTTGGGACAACTTGGAGGGGTGTTGGTCTGCAACACACATGAAGCATTTTCGGTCCCTCGGTTAACCGTTGTAGTATCAAACGAAGTCCAAATGGTAAGAAATTTGACAGGCGGTCTACCGGTAGTAAACCAAGGCCGCTTGGCAAGTCTCGGTCCAATCCGGAAATGTTTAATCCCCACACACGAAAGAAAGGTAGAAATGACCACCGGAGGAGAACGAAGCGCCGGAATGCAAAACGGACAACGGGGAAAAGTCTCGAATGCATGAGATGAACACGTATGCAAATGCAATGCACATGATGACATGATATGAGATGCATGACAACGACAACAACACACGGAGACAAAAACCCTAACCCGAGAAAAATAAAATAACTTAACGCCGGAAACGGCAAGAGTTGGAATACATATTGGGAAAGTGATATCCGGGGTGTTACAACACTCCACCACTACAAAAGGATCTCGTCCCGAGATCTAGGACTGAAAGAACGCCGGGTACTCAGAACGGAGCTGATCCTCGCGTTCCCAGGTAGCTTCACGGTTGGAATGGTGTGACCACTTGACTTTGAGGAATTTGATTGACTTGTTGCGAGTCTTGCATTCAGTCTCTTCAAGAATAGCAACTGGTTGCTCACGATAAGAGAAATCTTCTTGGAGCTCAATGTCCTCGAAGTTGATGGTGCGGTCAGGAGTCTTGAAGCACTTTCAGAGCTGAGAGAAATGGAACACGTCATGAACATTTGCAAAGTTTGAAGGAAGCTCGAGTGGATAGGCGAGATCGCCTCTCTTCCTGACAATCTTGAAAGGTCCCACGTATCTGGGGGCAAGCTTCCCTTTGATACCGAAGTGACGAGTACCTTTAATAGGAGAGACGCGGAGGTAAACATGATCTCCGATCTCGAAAGCCAAATCACGGTGCTTACTATCATAGTAGCTCTTCTTGCGGGATTGGGCTGCTTTGAGGTTATCTCGAATGACTTTTCACATCTCCTCTGCCTCTGTGATTAAGTCATTTCCGAGAAGCTGACGTTCACCGGTTTCAGAACAGTTGAGAGGGGTACAACACTTCCTGGCATACAGAATTTCAAATGGGGCCTTGCCCGAACTTGCTTGAAAACTGTTGTTGTAGGAGAATTCAGCATATGGAAGTCAATCCTCCCACTTCATGCCGAAGGAGATCACACAAGCCCTGAGCATATCTTCAAGAATCTGGTTGACACGCTCGACTTGACCGCTAGTTTGAGGATGGAAAGCTGTGCTGAAGCGGATGTTGGTGCCCATGGCCTTCTGAAAAGAATCCCAAAACTTGGAGGTAAAGATGCTACCACGGTCTGAAAAGATCACTTGTGGAATAGCATGCAGAGAGACAATTCTAGAGGTATAGAGTTCCGCCAATTGAGCTGCAGTGATTGACTCTTTGATAGGCAGAAAGTGAGCCACTTTGGTGAGTTTGTCGATGACAACGAATATAGCATCATTGCCACGCTTGGACTTTGGAAACCCAGTCACGAATTCCATTTCAATGTGGTCAAACTTCCATTCTGGAATGGCAAGAGGTTGGAGGAGACCAGCTGGCCTTTGGTGTTCTGCCTTCACTCTTCTGCAAGCATCACACTCATTCACGAATTGAGCAATCTCGCGCTTCATTCGAGTCCACCAATAAGCCTGCTTGAGGCCCTGATACATCTTCGTGCTCCCAGGGTGGATGGAGAGGAGAGAATTGTGAGCCTCGTTCGTGATCACTTTACGGAGGTCACCTTTGGGCACAACAATACGATCCTCGAAGAAGAGAGTATCCTTGTCATCAAGGCGGTAGCACTTGTACTTGGGTTGACTCTTGGCAATCCCAATCTTCACCTTTTTCACCATAGCATCAGGAAGCTGGGCTTGGCGAATCTGGTCTTCCAAGGTAGGAGAGACTTAAAGGTTGGCGAGGAAACCTTGAGGAACAACTTGCAGATTAAGTTTGCGGAAAGCTTCACAAAGCTCGGGTTGATAAGGCTTGAGAATCAGACTGTTGCAATAAGCTTTCCTGCCCAATGCGTTAGCAATCACATTGGCCTTGCCTGGAGTATACTCGATACTCAGATTATACTCTTGAATCATTTCGACCCATCGAGTTTGCCTGAGGTTGAGATTAGGCTGAGTGAAGATGTACTTGAGACTCTTGTGATCAGTGAAAATGTCCACTTTTCTTCCCAATAAGAGATGTCTCCAAGTCAACAGAGCATGCACAACTGCCGCCAACTCGAGATCATGAGTGGGGTAGTTCTTCTCATTGGGATTCAATTGGCGAGAGGTATAAGCTACAACTTTCTTCGCTTGCATCCACACTGCACCAAGACCTTGGAGAGAGGCATCGGAAAAGACCTCGTACGGCTTGGATTCATCAGGCGGAGTCAGAATTGGAGCAGTGATCAATTTCTCTTTCAAAGTGTTGAAAGCAATGTCACACTCCAGAGACCAAACGTACTTGACGTGCTTCTGGAGAAGATTTGAGAGAGGCTTCGCGATCTTAGAAAAGTTTACAACGAATCTTCGGCAATAGCTTGCAAGACCGAGGAAGCTACGGAGTTGCTTCACGTTCTGAGGAGGTTCCCAATTCACAATTGCAGACACCTTCTCAGGATTCACCGCAATGCCCTTGGCAGAGATGATATGACCAAGATAAAGAACCTCATCGAGCCAAAATTCGCACTTGGAGAACTTGGCATAGAACTTATGTTCTCTGAGCTTACCGAGCACCAAACGCAAGTGCTTGGCATGATCTTCCTTGTTCTTCGAGAAAACCAGAATGTCGTCGAGATAGACCAAAACGAAGTCATTGGTGTAGGCATTGAAGATGAAGTTCATCATGCGAGAGAATGTCGGAGGAGCGTTGACGAGGCCAAAATACATGATAGTGTATTCATATGAACCATAGCTTGTCCTGAAGGCCGTCTTGGGAATATCTTGCTCACGGATTCGAATCTGATGATAACCCATACGGAGATCAAGCTTGGAGAATACTTGGGCACCTTTGAGTTGTTCGAACAGCTCGTTAATGTTGGGAAGTGGGTATTTGTTCTTGATGGTCTTCTTGTTCAATGGACGGTAATCAACACAAAGTCGGTCCGTTCCATCCTTCTTCTTCACAAAAAGAACACCACAACCCCACGGAGAAGAACTAGGCCGGATTAGACCCATTCTCTCTTGATCGAGTTGCTTCTTCAGCTCCTTCAACTCTTCAGGTCCGAGCTTGTAAGGACGCTTGCACACAGGTTCCGTGCCAGGCTCAAGATCAATGACGAATTCAACTGGCCGGTGCGGAGGCATTCCTGGAAGCTCTTCTGGAAAGACGTCTTGATATTCACAAACGACTAGAATTTGCGAGATAGCATCCACTTCACCCTTCTCATTGAGAGAAAACAGACGGATGGTATCATCCCGAGCGGCAAAGACAATTACATCCCCAGACGAATGAGTCAATTGAATCTGCATGGCTGCACAATCAAGATGTGCCTTGTGCTTAGAAAGCCAATCCATCCCGAGAATAAGATCAATGTCCGTGTTACCAAGAACCACCAGAGAAGAGAGAAACTTGTAATCGCCCAACGTGATAGTAACATCCGGGGCCATAGCGCTTGCATTCATGAATTTACCCGGAGAAACAATAGATAACTATCTAGGCAAATCTTGTAAAGGCAACTCATGCTTAGAAACAAATGGTCTCGAGATGAAACAATGCGATGCACCAGTGTTAAAAAGAACTTTGGTAGGAATATCGTTAACAGGAAGGTTACCCATAATGACATCTGACGAGTCCTCTGCCTGAGCTGCGTTCATCAAGTTGACCTTGGCGGACTTGGTGTTATGCTTGACGATAGTTGTACTTGCCGATCTAACAGGAGGAGGAGGAAGATGCCTCTGGTTGAGACACTTGTTGGCATAGTGACCCTTCTGTTGGCACTTGTTGCACGTGACCTCTGAAAGCGGACGGTGGTACGGAGCACTTGATCTTGGAGCTTGAGACGAAGTCTTGTTCTGAAAGCCAGGGTTGGTTGGGTGGGAAGATCCACTGCCACCTTTGCTCTTCTGCTGATACGGGTGACGGAACAGAGGAGGAGGAAGCCAATACTTCTGCTGCTTGGCCACTTGAGTAGAGGAAGAAGGAGTAGTGTCTCTGACTCGCTTCTTGGAAGCATCACACCTCAGTTGATCGGCCTCTTCCTTCAGTGCCATGTTGTAGAACTCATCGTATCTCAAGGGCTCAAAGAGAAAAAAAGCTAGTTGAATTTCTTCTCTGAGACCACCCCTGAACTGGTATATCATGCTCTTCTCATCAGGGACGTCCTGCTTAGCAAAGCGGGCGAGCTTCTGAAACAACTTGTTGTAGTCATAGACAGACAAAGAGCCTTGCTTCAGGTTGCGGAATTCCTCATGCTTGCTTTCAACCACGCTCTGGGGAATATGGTGAGCTCTGAAATCTTGATGGAATTCATCCCAGGTAATCACACGTCCACCTCTGGAATCCTTGTACTGCTGGAACCATTCTGCAGCTTGATCTTTGAGTTGGAAGGAAGCGAACTTGACGAAGTCCTCAGGCCTAACGTTACTGCACTCGAAATGCTTGCACAGATCCACGAGCCAATCGTCAGCATCGGTTGCCTCAACACAATTGCTGAAAGTCTTTGGCCCGTTAGCAAGGAACTGGTTGAGTGTAACAAAGTGATTCTGATTGTTGCCTTGGTTCCCTTGGTTGCCTTGATTGCGCTCTTGAAGAATTTGCATGATCAACTATGTGTTTGCATTTGTTGCGGCCATCACAGCTTGCCATGCCTCCGGAGGAGGTGGAGGTGGTGGCGGATCTTAATTCTGATTCTGATTGGTGCTCTTAGCGGGAGCCATCCTGAAGAGGTTGACCACCGTTAGCACATAGACAGATAAAAGAAGCTGAATCCAACGGAATGAAAATTGCAACATAAAGTCTTCACATCCGAACAAAATGAACGAATGCATTCCTCTTGAAATGGTCACATATCCATAAATTGAGAAGCCACTTAGAATTTAGGTAGAGAAATAAATCAACAAGGTACGTATCAAGAACGAATACTCGGTAAGAAATCCCAATCTCAAACCAAATATCCGTGGAAGAAGAACTAGAGCTACTTGAATTCCCACCTATGAAACTCCCGAACCATTCCGGGTATGCAATCAGGTGTAGGGGATACAGGGGAAGCATAATATCTCACCCAAATCTAGCAAATCCTACATCCAGCTGTATCCATCCTTCAACACATAACCGAGAAAAAACTTCGGAAACCATCTACCTCAACCTTCGAAAAGCATCCGTTATACAAGTTATGGCGATACTCCAGAACTCCCGCCCCAATACTGGGTGGCGTCGAGGTTATCTCACCAACGAACTGCATAAAAGAGATTTTCGATTTCGGCGTACTAGACTCAGGTATTCCAGAACTGCAACGATAAAATTATGACGACAACACCTCAGAGCTCAACTCTCCGGGACACTTCCACAAAACCCGTGACAGGAGGCACCAAGACAATGTTCTCGTCATAAAACCATCGGAACGATTCCAAGATACCCGCGTGATCCTAAAATTTTTAGTGAAATTTGAGAAGAGAAGAGTCAAAACTCTACGTCAGGATGCCTTACCAGAGCAATGAGGAGACTTGGAAGTAAAAAGAATTCCTAACTCTCCGATATATAATTCCTAAATGACTCAAAACATTTTTTCTAGACACAACTCGGCTGCTAAAACGATCAATCAGTGGGGGCTCCTAAGGTCGGGGAAGGCTCTGATTACCAACTTGTAACACCCTCGATGCGACTATATCTCCCACGTGTCGAGGCATGACTTAGAGGCATAATCGCATTGAAGGGATATGTCGCAAGTCAGGCAATCTTCACAACATCCCATGTAATATAGATAATAAAAGGGGAGATAACATAGTTGGCTTACACTCGCCACGTCAATCAAGTACATAAATAACATTACATCATCCAAACACTCATGTCCCGACTATGGCGCCAAAATAAAAGATAACCCAACAAGCGACAGGGTCCCGATCACCCCCAACAGGGCACCACTGCTGATCATCAAGAAAAGAAACATAGTATCGTTGAGAGTCCTCGTCGAACTCCCACTTGAGCTCAAGCGCGTCACCTGGAGTGGAATCATCAGGCCCTGCATCTGGTTTAATAGTAATCTATGAGCCATAGGGACTCAGCAATCTCGCACCCTCGCGATCAAGACAATTTAAGCTTATAGGTAAAGTAAGGTAAATATGTGGAGCTGCAGCAAGCGACTAGCATAAGTGGTGGCTAACCTGTTCGCAAAAGAGAGCGAGAAGAGAAGGCAAAGCGCGAACGCATAACTAAAGAGGGCAAACCTGCGGCAAGCATTACTCCAACATCGTGTCCACTTCCCGGAGTCCGCCGAAAAGAGGCCATCACGGTAACTCACATGGTTGATTCATTTTAATTAAGTTAAGGTTCAAGTTATCTACAACCGGACATTAACAAATTCCCATCTGCCCATAACTACAGGCACGACTTTCGAAAGTTCAAATCCCTGCAGGGGAGTCCCAACTTAGCCCATGACAAGCTCTCACGGTCAACAAAGGAATAGACCTCCTCCCGAGACGTTCCGATCAGACTCGGTACCTCGGTTCTTCAAGACACTTCGACAGGTTAAAACAAGACCAGCAACACCGCCGGAATGTGCCGACAAATCTCGATAGGAGCTACACATATCTCGTTCTCAGGGCACACTCAGATGAGCCAGACGTCGTGTAGGCCAGCCCAAAGTTGCCCCTGGTAGCCCCGGACATCGCTCGGTTGGACCAACACTTAGAGGAGCACTGGCCCGGGGGGGTCTAAATAAGATGATCCTCGGGCTCCGGAAACCCAAGGGAAAAAGAGGCTAGATGGCAAATGGTAAAACCAAGGTTGGGCATTGCTGGAAAACCTTTAATCAAGGCGAACTATCAAGGGGTTCCCATTATAACCCAACCGCGTAAGGAACGCAAAATCCGGGAACATAACACCGATATGACGGAAACTAGGGCGGCAAGAGTGGAACAAAACACTAGGCGAGAGGCCGAGCCTTCCACCCTTTACCAAGTATATAGATGCATTAATATAACATGGCAATATAATGATATCCCAACAAGTAAATAAATGTTCCAACAAGGAACGGTCTCCAATCTTCACCTGCAACTAGCAACGCTATAAGAGGGGCTGAGCAAAGCGGTAACATAGCCAATCAACGGTTTGCTAGGACAAGGTGGGTTAGAGGTTTGACATGGCAATTTGGAGGCTTGAAAGCAAGTGTTAGGCATCGTAGCATTGGCATAGAAAAAGAGCGAGCAATCTAGCATAGCAAAGATAGTAGTGATTTCGAGGGTATGATCATCTTGCCTACAAGGTTGTCAGAGTTGACTGGATCCTCGAAAGCTAACTCCACGGGCTCCTCGTTAGCGAACTCGTCTCCCGGCTCTACCCAAACAAGACAAACAAGCAAACAGAACACAATCAACCACGTGCAAAACTCAAACAATATGATGCAAAGATGGTATGTTATGCGGGATGCGATGCGGGATGCATATGCAAGATTTGACAAGGAATGCATGAACCTGGCCTCAACTTGGGAATCCAAGTGTGCCACTAGAAAAATGAGATGAGATCGCTTGAAAACGATATAAAGAACGCCGGAATCGGAGTTACAGTTTGGAAATGGCAAGCAATTCAAATATGGCCACGTTCTGCGATTTATAGCAAGTAGCCATCTAAATGCAATTAGATGAACATGCTACAGCACTCAAACATGGCATAAAAATACATGGCAGTGATGCATTCATGATGCTTAACAAAAGTCTAGCACTGAGCTATGGCCAATTCATCCATTAACCAGTTCAAACAAGCATGGGAAAAATGCATATGGTAAACAGATCTCAGACTTGTCTGGAATTTCAGATCAGATAGCAGTCTTTGGAGCAACAAAACTATATGCTACAGGAGCTGAACATGGAAAAGTAAAGCATGGCATGAAGCTACTCAAAGATCTTAACAAAAGTCCCTTAGTGACCTTGAGCCAAAAGGGATTAGAAAATACAATTGCAAGCATGTGAACATGGCAAAAACATAATCAGTTCTCAGACTTAGTGAAAACTGGAACATGCTGAAAACAGATATCAAGTAGGCATGTTTACGAGCTCGATGCACTCACTACAGAGCAAGTCATGGAAACTTCAGCATACACCCATCAAGCATACACAAAATACAATCTAGACATGGCAAGAACAATACCATAGCATGCACGGATCAACTACAACATCATTGGCAAAATTGCTAACAAGTAGACAATCTGCCCAGATTCACGACGTAGCAAAAGTAGAGCTCGATTGACTCAAGCTAGGGTGCTCCATAATTGCAAAAAAAGACATGGATGGATTGAGCACTACAAGATTAACAAAACATCCTTACTGACCATCCTCAAAAGAGGCACGGATCACTAGGAAACAACATGAACATACGGCAATATGAGATAAATAGCTCAAGGACTTAGTGGAAATGCTAAGTCCCTGAAATCAGCATTACCAAGTGCCTCACTTTGCAAGCTTGTGCTAGACACCACACACATCACAAAAACCCTTAACAAAACATATGTAGGGCTCATGGGCATAGCATGCACACAATAATCATGGCAAAAAATGACAAATATCTAAATGGAGCAGCAGATCTGACAATTATCTCAAGTAGCCCTCTTCTAAAAGCATTTCGTGCATCAAGAGGAACTCAAATGAAAATGATGCAATGGAATGAAATGATGTACTCTTTGAGACGAACATTTTGATATGCTATATTCCCAAAACGGAGTTACGGATGCAAAGTTACGATGCGATGAACAAGGGAATATGAACTAGGGTTTCGGGGCAAAAGTCAACCCAAACGGGATCTCAGATCCAGATCCGGGGCACGAGCGCGATTTACGAGGTTCACTGGCCGGAGTTGCTGAAGCTTGCCGGAGACATCGCCGGAGTTGGAGAGGAGACCGGAGCCGGGGCCGGCGAGCTCCGGGTGGCGCGTTGCCGTGGTGCGGCG